>NC_049906.1:38301551-38425049 GCF_001411555.2 Juglans regia
TCTGGTTCTTTAATTGTAAAAAAAAGCAGTTTAATTTTCAGGTTTTTCCATAGATGTGTCTTATTATGTGAGGATTTGTTTTTACAGATGGGTTAAACTCTCTGGTACTGATTTATTGCCTGGGGATGTTGTCTCCATTGGGCGTTCTTCTGGTCCAAATGGAGAAGATAAGTCTGTACCAGCAGACATGCTTATATTAGCTGGAAATGCTATTGCGAATGAGGCCATTCTCACAGGCGAGTCTACCCCACAATGGAAGGTGCTTCTCTATTTCTTTTAATTTGTTTTCACTGCGTTTTCATTGTGCTTGCTGATGGATCTGACATGGGGCTTCTAAAATGACTATGTCCTTTGCAGGTTTAGGTAAAATGTAAATGTTTTTAAAGGAAATGTTCTTTCATGAGTTTGGGCAATCATGTATCTTAGATTTCTATTTTTTATTTATTTTATTCTTTGATATAATTCTAAATTAGTTCAAAATAGAGTTATCATAGTATTTAAAACTAAATATATTCTGCACTAGACCCCTTTTTGTTGGTTATGTGGTTATTAGCATGATTCTGAGACAAACTTATCAAAAAGCATAATTGTTAGAATTACAATCTTCAGGTGGCTCATAAGAGTGTTAGGAACTGATTCTTCCTTCAAAAACAGAAAGGAGAAAAAATAATAGCAGATCAGATCAGTGTTGATAATACTTGTTTTTTATACGTGATAAGACTTCATCAAAATGTGCAGAAGGCGCAGCTTGAGAATGCATGATGTATATAAGAGAGACACCTATCTAGGAGAAAAAGATACAAGAAAATCATGAAAGTTAGGTGCATTGAAGTCTATAGAAGTTTTTCTTTTTTATAAGTAGAGTCTATAGAATTTTTTCAAAGGAGAGTATCAAAAAAGAAATTTTTGAGCTCTTCCAGCTTCTGTTCATAGTCCTCAAAATATTTAGCATTCCTTTTATTTGAAATACAACATATGAGACAATTGGTTACCATCTTCCACACTCTTGCAATGAATGTTGATAATACACAGATTGAGCTTGATATTATTTGTATAATTGTAACAGACTACAATCAAACTTGTACATTTGTTGGAATATCATATGCTTGGTGAGCTTCTTGTTCCTTCATGTTTATATTTGTAAATAGTCTGTACTGATGAGTTATCTTCACTTTGGTTGTTACAGCTATTTGATTGCTTTAATATTTGCCTGAATTGCTTATTAAAAAACATAGCTGCCTGATTATCTTCTGTTTTCATAGTATCTTGCATAGATTCAAAATGTTAAAGTGGGAGTTTAAGTGGTATTTGGAGAGTACGCCCTGTTCTCGCATTTCTCTTTAAAAGATAAAATAAGCTTTTATGGGTGACACGAGCATCTTCCTATCAGGGTTTGTCAGAGCTATAAGCATATGGAGCCGGGGCATGCACATTCTCACTTTTGGCTTGGTTTTGGTTATTATATTTTCACTAATTTATAAGATGAGATCGTTTTTGTCCAGGTTTCAATCATGGGAAGAGGTATTGAGGAGAAGTTATCGATTAAGAGAGATAAAAGTCATGTTTTATTTGGTGGGACTAAGATATTGCAGCATACTCCTGATAAGGTTGGTCATATGAAAAATTTATTTTTTTCATGTTGAGGCATGCTCATGCCTTTTAATTAAGTTAAAGACATGAAGCATACTCCTTATAAGATGAAGGATGGATGTACATTCTTTTCTTTCTGGCTTTAGTTTCCAGAATTTTCGGGATCTATTTACTTAATCTAGGTGTTTCTCTTGTATACTCCATGTATCAGAAATTCACTCTGTTTTCTCCATATCAATAAATCTCTAATGTACTGCCAAAAAAATATACTTTTTTTAAAGTTTCTTACTGGTTTTCAGACCTTTCCCCTGAAGACTCCTGACGGTGGCTGTGTAGCTGTTGTTCTGAGAACTGGATTTGAAACAAGTCAGGGAAAACTGATGCGAACAATTTTATTTTCTACGGAGAGGGTAATTGATAAGAAATTCTGAGTTGGGCATTGGTTGTATACAAAGCTTTTACACCTTGTTTTCGGTGTGACCTGTTTCTCCCCCTCACGTTGCAGGTTACTGCTAACAGCTGGGAAAGTGGGCTATTCATTTTATTCTTAGTCATATTTGCAGTAATAGCTGCTGGTTATGTACTTAAAAAGGTAACTAAGCGGTGCCCTTATGGGGCTCATAACGGATTCTGATTACTACTGTGTCATTCCTTTTTGTGATAGTGAGAATATCATTGATGTAGGGGTTAGAGGATCCCACGAGGAGCAAGTACAAGCTTTTTTTGAGTTGTTCACTTATTATCACTTCTGTCATCCCTCCTGAGCTGCCTATGGAATTATCAATAGCTGTTAATACATCTCTGATTGCTTTGGCACGGCGTGGAATATTTTGTACAGAGCCTTTCCGAATACCGTTTGCTGGGAAGGTACATTTTCTATTTTTACTTATTTACTTTTAGCTTTGGCATAAACATATTAAAATATGCTGGTTGGCCTCATGCCTCATCTGTTATGTCTGTTTTTCTCTTCCTGGTTTTGTTGTTAAGTTTGAACAAATATGGTGCGTTAAAAGAAAGCTATTGTTATAGAGCACATTAATTCAAAGTTGCATTAAATAGAATTGTTTCTCCCACTACAGGTTGATATATGCTGTTTTGACAAAACTGGAACACTTACATCGGATGACATGGTAAGTGCCTTTTTTATTTTAAATTTAGCACATGTTACATTTTTGTGAATTTTTTTTTGTCTTTGGTTCTCTTTCAGGAGTTCTGTGGAGTTGGTGGGTTGATGGGAAATGTGGATTTAGAATCTGATATGTCTAAAGTGCCTCTACGTACCGTGGAAATTCTAGCTTCTTGTCATGCCCTTGTGTTTGTCGACAACAAGCTGGTATGAAACATCACAGTTTAGATGAGCAGTATTAAAGACCCTATTTGGTTATGGCTTAAAGTATTCTTCTGTGCTTGGATGCTATATGAAATTCAGTAGTTCGAACAATTGTTAGTATCTACCAAGTTTACAAGTGTAAAAAATTATACTTCTCAAAGTAAAGAGTCTCTATGGTGGGCTTGCGTACCAGAGTATATGGATTTTGTTATCTTTTTTATTTTTATTTTTGATAACGGGGGAACCACCCCATGGCAGAGCCCTTAGGACTCATTCATGAAACCTCAATCCCCGGGGAGACTAGCATAGTAACCCACCACCATGGCCTCCCACTTAAATTGCAGTTTGATCCTAGGGGAAATCGAACCTGTGACATGGGGCTCATGCGCACATATTTGCCCTTACCACTTGGGTTACCCATGGGTGGGTTGGGTTTTGTTATCTACTATGATAATAGTAATAATAATGATGATAATCATCATCTTGATCATCCAACCCTAAATAGGAGCATTTACCCTGACAGGTGACTCTAGAAACTATGCATCATTGGAGAGTAGTTCTAATCTCCCCTTCTGGCATTGTTTGATATGTACGTTTCTTTGAATCCCTGCCCAGCTAAAAAGTTTCATTCTTTGAATCTCCATTCCAGTCGTGGGATTAAGCACTCATGTGCCTTTGGGTTTTTAATTTCTTGCATCAGTACTGAGGCAAGTTGAGATTTTGCTATATGTTTCCTTCTGCACTAGGGAGAGGAATAAAAGAAGTTTTGAAGATCAAGAGCGGCCAATGGATGAGCTTAGAAACTTATTTTTCAATACCGTACTCCATTGGTCAAGTGTGATTGGTTTTCATGGCATGACCTTTCATGAATTCCTTGTATCACTAAACTAACACGCTTAGGTATTGCTCTTGTATGTGTCCCGTATACTTGAGCTCTTTCCGACTCTTTGATCAATAAAATTTTGTTTACCGATAAAAAAAATGTTTCCTTCTGCACTGATGAAAACAGTATTGTTTGAAAACCTTTTGCTTTATATTGCTCCTGTTCCTGTAATATTCCATGAATTACTGTAGGTCCACACTTACAAGAAATGATAAGAACTTTTGGTTATAGGTAGGTGATCCTCTGGAGAAGGCCGCACTTAAGGGAATTGATTGGAGTTATAAATCAGATGATAAAGCCATGCCAAAAAAGTAAGCCATAACATCTTAACATTGTCAGCCTTATTGCTGTGTCATTTTAAGTATATTTTTCATTTTATTCCTTTAATCTGTAATTAAAATGCAATTTTAGGGAACAGCTGAATTTAGCCAAGGATGGTAACCAAACTATCGACATTTATCTATGGGACCAACAAGAACCAATTTAAGTTTAGCCAAGTTGATCTTCAAACCAGACACTACTTTAAAACATAGAAAAACAAGCATTGCCATGAGCAAAGATGATCTGTAATTGCCTCACAAAATTGAAGTATCGCCTGCAAAGAGAGGATGAGAAATAAGCAGCCCATCAACATCCTTGATCCCACTGAAAACTGGATATAACCCCCCATCTGTCCATCATAGTTATCATTTTACTCAATGCTTTCATGACAATGATGGAATGAAGTGGAGACAAAGGATCCCCCTGGCAAAAATATTATTTCTATTGTGTTATTTTTTTTATAACTATTTTTATGTGTTATGGATTGCAGGGGAAGTGGCAATGCTGTTCAGATTGTTCAGCGTCATCACTTCGCATCCCACCTGAAGCGAATGGCAGTTGTTGTTCGCATTCAGGAGGAGTTTTTTGCTTTTGTAAAGGTATGTTGATTGTTACTCTGCAATCTGTATGCATGCATATAAGGATCAAGTTATGTCATTTTATTTGATGCGTTCATAATCAGATAGCTTACAAATAAGTAGTTAACATGTACTTTGTGACGAGTGAAGGTTTATCTTGGGTTATTTATCATGTTATTCTCTCAACTAGAAGAAATATTTCTCAAGATTGTATACATGTTTTACTTATAAAAAAAAAAAAAAAAAATTTTTTAAAAAAAAATAAACTTATAAAAAAAAAAGATTGTATACATGTTTTCCCTTTTCATTAGCGAAGTTAGTATACTAGGTAATAGAAACATTGATAGAGCAATTTGAATGCTATAAAAAACATATATAAAGAAATTATGGAAATATCTCACCTTTGTCAGATTTTGGTCGAATGCCCCTTTGAGGTGTTTCCTTCTCATTATATAAATAATAGTTCCAGAAATAATTACAGAGATAAGATTGAGAATTCAATTTGAATCTCAACAAACTACATCTTTATCTTATCTAAACTAACTTGACTTTATCCTATCCAAATATGTACAATTTAATTTAAATACAAGATAGGATTAGTAAATAAATGCTAATCTATTTGAAATTATGTTCTGCTGTATCCCAGTAAAATAGGAGATTAGTTGCCATGTAACCCTAGCCGCAACCCAGTAAAATAGGAGATTAGCTGCCTAGCTGCCGTATCTTAAAGAAAACCCTAGTTTTACTTTGATAACCTTGACTTTCGCACGCCATTCCCAAGTGCATTTTGATATCTTCCCATAAGTTTTTCACTAGTTTCCAAGAAGTTTTGTTAAGACTTTTGTAAAGCATCCTGAAGTCTGCCTTGAGTTTTCTGGAATTTCATTTGAAATTGGTTATTCACCTAAATGCAGTGTGTTTTTCTAGTGTGCGTCCATGTTTGTTTTCTCTTTAGATGATATAATTGCATGGGAGGGACATTAATTTAGGGACCCTCTTAACATGCTCCTCCCATATATTGGTATAAATTATAACTTCTTAAAATTTACCCACCTAGATGATAGCTTTCTTCGAAGGGTCAGTGGAGTTCAATGAGTGCCTGAGCAATTACTAGGCACTTGTTGTCCTGTCATCCTGCATACTAGATAAATACCAGGATAAGTCCTGGGGGTGGCTACAAAGTGTAAGCAATAGGGTTTGGGAATTAGGCAATGGCTCTACACATTATGAACCCAAGCTGAAGAGAAACTCTGCGACCCCCAATAAAAGGCCAATGGCTAGAGGTCCTTTTTTTTTTCCATAAAAAAAAAAAAAAGAAGTTAGGTTTCTTATTGAATAGACCAATTGAAAAACGTTCATTACAGTGCAGAGAGTTGCTTGGTTATAATTGAACAGCATCATCAGAATAATATATTTTACACTAATTGTTAGCCCTACGAGTGGCTCGATTCAGTGGAAGTTGACATGTTATTTTCTTTTCAAAGAATAATGTTTGATTATCCTTTTTCCATATTTATTAATTTTATTTCGAGTAGAAACTGAGATCTAAAATATGACATTTGATACTATCCTTTCCACTTGATTGTCGATCTAACTATTCTTTGATATATTTGCTCTACTTCTTGTGACATGTATTGTTGCTAGTGGTACAAGACATCCAAAAAGAAGCATTTGTAGACTCGGCGCAGCCTTTTTGTTTGTAGGGACTTTTCTTTCCCGCTGTTGATAAAAAAATTTTAAATCTCATTGCAGGGTGCCCCTGAAACTATTCAGGATAGACTTATTGATGTGCCATCATCATATGTTGAGACCTACAAGAAATATACACGTCAAGGGTCTCGTGTCCTAGCTCTTGCTTTCAAGTCCCTTCCAGATATGACAGTAAGACTTCTTGAAGATTTATTTTTTCCCCAGTTCAATAGAATTTTATTTTCCTTATTTTCTCCCATTACATTAGGATTCTATATTTCCTCTCAAAATTTTGATGTGAAGAATTGGCTCAAATGGGATTTTTTTTGGTTTGGAGACAGATCCAGTTCAATGTTCTCTATGTAGGGGAAAGCTTGGTTACAATATTTTTTGGTAAAAAATTTCAGTTGTACTTTTGACTACATGTGGAGCTGTGATTAATTTGCACTTTCTGCAAATCTATTTCTCATTCCTTTGCTTTTACATAATTTACTTTACTGTACGCTCTCTCTCTCTCTCATTTGGTTATTTTGGGAACGGACAAAATGTTTTGTGGTAATAAAAAATGTCAGATTGAGTCGTGTGATTCAAAATCAACTGTTATTATATTTGTGTTACTCCAGAGTTTTGGAGCTACATTGAAGAATTAAGTGTATTTATAAAGTGGGGGACGTGTTATTATATTTGTGTTACTCCAGAGTTTTGGAGCTACATTGAAGTATTTAGTGTATTTATAAAGTGGGAGACGCTCATGAATCTCATTTTCTACTCAGACAGAATATACTCATTTTCCTTCTCTCTCTGGCATTACTTCATTGATCGTACAATCCATGTGTCTCTGTCATTTGATTTGCTTACTGTCTGTTAATTGCATGAAGGTTAGTGAAGCTCGAAGCTTGGATAGAGATATAGTGGAGAGTGGCCTTACTTTCACTGGATTTGCGGTAAACGAAAAACACTTTTATTCACATCCAAATTCCTTATGTTAGATAAGTTCCTGTATGCTTTTTAATGAAATTTGCTGCTTATAAAAAAGCTTTTGTAGCCAATGCTTGGTAGTTGTTACTTTTTAGCCTTGTTCATAAATGCTCATTATTTTGATGTTCAGGTATTCAACTGTCCTATTAGAGCTGATTCAGCCAGTGTCTTGTCTGAATTAAGAGGATCATCGCATGACCTGGTAAGCAATGTGTTCTTCTAACTATTTTGTGAGGAAAATGTCGGGAAGACTCTGTAAATTAGTTTCTGTTAAATTTCTAGCAGATAATTCAATGATGAAAATACTAGTGTGCTTTCCGAATGGTCTGGTTGGAGTTTAGCCCATTGATGCTTAAAATCTTTGCAGATTAGCCATATACTTAGATCTGGATTGATTTGGATTTTGGTTGTGCATGCTACACCTGTCCATATCAATCTAGATGTTTTGTTTTAATAAGTAAAAATATATTAATATCAATAGGTGTAATCAAGTACACTGAGTGTATACAAGAGATAACACATAGCTCATAATAGAGAGCCCCTAAATGAACATCGCCCAAAGAGGGAGAAATTAGAAACCTATCCAATATACACCAAGCCTTATTGGGACAAAACACTCCTTCCCAAAGCAAAGCAAGTCATTGTAACTACCCCAACCTTTGTCTCCCACACAATGAATACTCCACCCGAATTATCCTATGAGGACTAAGGAAGGCTTTATTCCTTCCCTCTAGTCCTCCCTTGACTTGTATTACCTCCCTTTGCGTCGTAGTTGATTGCCCAAGTAAGACGCTTTAACTCTCTGCTCTTCTTAAATCTTGATTTTGTTTCAAGCGAGTGACCCACCTCAATTGCAGTGAGTAGTGTTGTGAATTGGTCGTCAAATCCTCCACAAGTAATCCCCACACGCTGTTGTATCTCATTAACCTTTTGCAAAACCCAATCTAATGATGATCCAGCTATATTGTTTAATGGAGGAAGAGATAACAAGGGGACATCATCTTCCTCAGACACAATTCCCAACTGAACACCAGGTCCTAAACATTCATGCTCACAAGGCACCAACGAAAATCCCATATTCAAATCCCGTACCTCCTTAACAACTCCATTGGTTCTCTCAAATGGTAAGCTCATGGTCACCATTGGAGATTCTTGGTTGGCAACAAGTCCCTTCATCTCTGGCGACCCTTTATGTGCAACTTTGACGGACCCTACATCTCCTTCAGACCTTAGCGTTACACCATTTTCCTTCAATTTCGACGTGGGAGCTATAGTTTTTTCGGGGATAACACTGACCAAGGGTGTAACACCGACTATCGGTCTTTCCTGTGTCACCTGTGGCGAAGGGCATTCCATTAAGAATGTCTCTACGCTGATACCCGACATAGAACCCACTTCAAATAAACCCGATTTTCCTTTTGACCCACCACACTCTCCTTGATCTGGTTATAGGGACACGGCATAATTCGATTTTTCGTTTTCCTTTATCTGAGTTTAAAGGATTCGGGCCTATCTTAGGCTTGTTTCTTATGATCCTGTTGCCTCCAGCTGAAAGCAGGTTTATTTTCGTAGACAAGAAAGCGATCGTTGCCTTCAATTCGACAAGCTGGGTTTCCATCTCCTTTAATGTATTGTGCATCACGACAAGCTAGTTCTGAGCTTGTGTGATTTGCAGGCCACTTTCACAGTTCCCCTCACTCTGAGTCACTGAAGCGTGACCCATCTTCAGAGCTGTCGCATATGATTGCCTCGCCACCATGGTTGTGCTTGGGTCTTTTTGTTTCAACTCCAGGTTGATGTTCTCATGATTTTTTTTTTTTGATCGGTAGGTTGATGTTCTCATGATTAGATGTCCTCTTCTCGCTTTCCTTCCTTGACCCATCATCATGAAAGGAAAAAAACATATCTGCGGCTCTACATAATTTAACAGTAAACTTCTTCCAACCCAGACCTTCATACCTTTCAGGAATGACTACAACACTCTGCCGGCCTCCACCATATTCGGTGATAGTTAGATACCTACTATGCATGTTGGAGCATCGTTGAGCCACGAATGCTTTGTTTCCTCTGTGCAAATGTTTTGTGAATTCCGAATTTCTCCCCGCCTGTAATATTGCTTCCACCGTAGCCACCAGCCATCCTATACCACTACGACCCATAGCTACAGACCTCCAAACCCTTATGCTCCTCTCCACAATTTTTAATGAAGACCTCCATCCTTCTGGTAAAAACTCAAAAGCCTTTGATTCCACCCAAAAGCGCACCAGCTGACCCATATTAAGTTCAAACATTCGATTTCAGATGCAGGGGCTTCCCAAGCTGAAGGGCTTTCCAAGCTTCATTCGTGTTGAATGTTTATGCAAAGATACGAGCACAAGCTTCAGTGCAAATCTGAGGCAGATCTAAAGAAAGATTTGCTAGAGGGACACGGCTAAAGAGCTACAGAGCTGTTGGTAGTAAGTGCCACTACACACAGACTCACTCTGAAAGACGATAGAGAGAGAAACTTGCAAAAGTCCAGGTTGCCGGAGGGAAGACCGACACTAGATGACCCTCAGCGAAGTCGGGGCCCGTCGGCCTTGTCTGTGACGGTGGTGAGGTGTCGCACGCTGGCTAGGGTGGGTGAAGGGTGGCGTCGGGGAAGGGTGCCTTAGGGTTTTCTCTCTCTGTAGGGTTTTTTCTCTCTGTCAATCTAGATGCTATAAGGCCAAAGTATTTAGTACTGCTAAGGCTGTGACTATTTTTTTTTTGGCTCCCTTGCCCAGTCTCCTAGTTATTTTGACTTCATTACCCATTGGCTGCTTGACCTACCGCTAAAGTTGATCTTTAGCACTTAAGGTGTAAAAATATATGTTTTTCAACAACAGGTGATGATTACTGGTGACCAAGCTCTGACAGCTTGCCACGTTGCTAGCCAAGTTCATATCATATCAAAACCTGCATTGATTCTTGGTCCAGCAAGGAATGGTGATGGGCATGAGTGGATATCCCCTGATGAGACACAGACTTTTCAGTACAGGTAAATTTATTGTCTTTTTTTCTTCCTCATCTTGGCTCTCGTTTTGATTGATTAAAAAAAGTGCGATTGATATCAGTGAGAAAGAAGTTGAAGCCTTATCAGAGACTTATGATCTCTGTATTGGTGGGGACTGCATCGGAATGTTACAACAGACCTCTGCTGTTCTACAAGTGATTCCTTATGTGAAGGTAACCGGTTATACATACTTCACCTATGATATTTATTTTGATCCAGTGTAGTCTTGACAATTCATATCTGGATCATTGTCTCAGGTTTTTGCAAGAGTTGCTCCTGAGCAAAAAGAACTAATCATGACCACTTTCAAAATGGTGGGAAGGATGACATTGATGTGTGGGGATGGAACTAATGATGTTGGAGCTCTGAAGCAGGTAATATGTTGCTGAAGATAGTTGTTTTCATTTGTTTCTGTTTCTCAAGTTTCATGGGTATTTCACTATTCTCAAATAGATAATGACATACTTCCCTCCAGCTATGAGACCCACTACAAATTTGGTGAAACCGCACTACTAGAACTGTTAACAGTTTACACCGATATCTCAATTACATTGCTATGTAGAAGTGCCACTCCTTGTGGCCAATATCTTGGCTTTTTTGTTCTTGCTTTCCGCGTTTGTTGGTTCCCATGTTACAGCCCAGCAAGAGTTGCCTTAGGTTTAGGGTTACAGTTGTATTAACATGGGTAAAGAATACTTTTGAGTCCTCCTGCCTTTTTTTTAACTAGTCCTCCAACTTAACATAATGTTTCTATTCCATCCTGAATCTTCCAACTACAGTAACTTTGTCCTTGCATTTAAATTAGATGATGGAATTTGTCATGCAAGTTACATGGTTGCAATTATTGAAATGGCCTGCTTACATTGGCGTACAAATCTCTAAATGCTGTATGTCACCTCTGCTGTTCGAAGCACAAAGCTCTTCTTCTGTTAAGCCACATCATATCTTTTCAATTATTTAAATTAAATTAAATTAATTGTAAGAAAAAAATTTGAAACGTCATAATGTAACCCTTCATCTTCTTGCAAACATTACGTACCCTTTATTACCAATTCATTACTCGTCTCTTGCATTTCTCGTCAGTTACCGCTTTGCACCTTATTATTTCTACCAATTATTGTCACTTCATTACCCGTCTCTTGCACTTCTCATCTCTTGCATATCCCATGAGTTTCCACTTTTTTCATTATTAATTTTACACTTTATTACTACTTCAGTACCCATCTCTTGCACTTCTAGTCAGTTACTATTTTGTTCATTATCATCATTTTGTATTCTTTCACTTATATGCATTTCATTAAAATTAGTAATAGAAAAAGATTATGTTTAAACAACTTCACACAATCAAGTTATAAATAAAATTAAAAATAGAATAAAATTAAAAACTTTTTTTTTATTGGTAAACAAGATTTACTGATCATAAGGATAGGCAAAAGCCCAAGTATACGGGATAATAAAATTAAAAAACCTAACAATGTCCCACGCATCGCCCGGGTGTGCAACTAGTTTGTATGCTCCTAGTGCACTCAGGCATTACCTTTTGATCATGAGTGGAGTTCAACTTATCAAAAAGGATCAAAGACTTATTACTGTTTTTACAATTACGAAAGGAATGAAAAACTCCATTAATTAATCTCTCTCTCTCTCCCTCCCTCTCTCTCTCTCTGGTTTGGTGGTGATTTGAAATTTCAGCCATGGCATATTTCAGTATGAAGCGTTTCGATTCTCTTACGTAGTAGGGCACCATAATTAGAAACATTTCATCCAGTATTTCTGTTACTCGTGCATTTTCAATGGACAAGATAATTAAAAGGTTCCATCTAGTCATAATCTCTTGCTTAGTTTTTGCCAAATATCAAATTCAGCAAAAAAAAAAAAAAAAGTTCCTGAGAATTTTTTTTCTTTGTTTTTCAGGCCCATGTGGGAGTTGCTCTTCTGAATGCAATACCTCCAAGTCAAAGTGGAAACCCTTCTTCTGAAACGTCCAAGGATGAAAGTACAAAGTCTATCAAGTCAAAAAAATCTAAGCCTACATTGGAAGCAACTGGAAAAGCTTTGGTTCTGAATGGAGAAGGCTCTTCAAAAGGTAAAGGTAGCTCAAGATCGGATGCCACCAACATCTCTACTGGTAATCGCCATCTGAGCCCTGCAGAGATTCAACGACAAAAGCTGAAGAAGCTGATGGATGAGCTAAATGATGAGGGTGATGGTCGCTCAGCTCCCATTGTGAAGCTTGGTGATGCCTCTATGGCATCACCATTTACTGCAAAGCATGCATCGGTTGCCCCCACCATGGACATTATTCGTCAGGGTCGCAGTACTCTAGTAACTACCCTCCAGATGTTCAAAATACTTGGCCTTAACTGCCTTGCTACGGCATACGTGTTGAGTGTTATGTATTTGGATGGTGTCAAACTTGGAGATGTTCAGGCTACAATCAGTGGTGTATTTACTGCTGCCTTTTTCCTTTTTATCTCACATGCCCGCCCACTTCCCACCCTTTCAGCTGCACGGCCCCACCCTAATATCTTTTGCTCCTATGTCTTCCTTTCTCTCATGGGACAGTTTGCCATCCACCTATTTTTCTTGATTTCTTCCGTGAAGGAGGCTGAGAAATACATGCCAGAAGAGTGCATTGAGCCAGACTCTAGTTTTCACCCCAATCTGGTGAATACGGTTTCATACATGGTGAACATGATGCTCCAGGTGGCTACCTTTGCCGTGAACTACATGGGACATCCTTTCAACCAGAGCATCTCAGAAAACAAGCCATTTTTGTTTGCACTCTGGGGTGCTGTTGGTTTTTTCACGGTTATAACTTCTGATCTGTTCAGGGACTTGAATGACTGGTTGAAGTTGGTGCCTTTGCCAGTGGGATTAAGGAATAAGCTAATGGTATGGGCTTTCCTCATGTTTTTGTGCTGCTACTCCTGGGAGAGAATCTTGAGGTGGATTTTCCCTGGTAAGATTCCAGCCTGGAAGAATAGACAGCGGCTTGCTGCAGATAATCTAGAGAAGAAGAAACATGCATGAGTGAAAAAGAACATTTGACAGACGTGGAAAGAACTGCATTGTGCATCATTTTAATGGCTATATGATTGGTGCCAACGGTATTGTAGCATCAGAGGCCGAGCCCGTTGAAAGGGAGATAGTTGAATGAATGGCTTTACTTTTGTGACAGTTTCCTCAGTTTAAATTTTGTTGAAAAATATGAATGATCTATATATTGCAGAGAATTTGATGTCTAGGACGGACTAGTTTCTCCTCATTAACTGTGATTTGAGATGCATTTTTGGACGTAGGAGATTCATAGCGGATGGTTTCAGCTTTCACAGCTTGTCATGCCTGACGTAAATGTATCCCACATTCCTTGTATTACGTACGATTAAAAAACAAAAAACAGTTGATACAGAGATTGTTCCTTTAATTCTTGTTTATTGCTTTATATCTTTTATGTTCTTGAATGCTTGCAGTATTGGAATGGCTAACCCAAGACGCTCCTCATAACCCAGATAATTGTGACTGAAATTTACAAGAAACAGATCATTGTTGGGGAGTCTGTTATGTTGCATGGAAACCATGAGGGCTAATGCCAGATCAACATGTTAGCCTTACATCGCTGGAAGTGAAACAAGATCGAAAAATACATCTATAATCAAATTGACTATACCTTCTGCCCAAGAAGTGTGTGATCCTCAAGAAAGTCGATTCATCACAAGGCAGGACAATGCTCCTCTGGCTATTAAACCCATACTCGTCAGCAGCTTTTTCCAGCAGTTGTTGGAAAATGGTATTCTTCAAGAAAGATAGAGGAATTACAAATCTTTTCAGTTCTTTGCCCACGTAAACCACGAAGTGCCCCTTTGGTGCTCTCTCTGTCCCCTCGTTGTCAATATGTTTCCTTCCCATTTTTTTTGTCAAAGACTCTTTAACAACACTGAAATTGATATAGAATTGAGAGTCTGCATGCATGAATGTGCTTTAAATGCTATCCTCTATATCTCTATATATATATATATAATAATGATATACACACAACATATTTCACAACACATGTTATAAAATAAGGATATTTTTGTAAAATGATGTTAGTTTTATAAGGTATTTTATAAAAATACCCTTTATTTTAAAATATTATTATATAAAATGTTGTGAAAAGTGACGTGTGTTTATCATTTTTCATATGTATATTGAAGGTATCTGGTCAATGTCAACTAAAAGAGTACGGCAGAGAGAGAGAGAGAGAGGGAGAGAGGGGGCCAGAAATGGTTGGTAGTGCTGTATGTTGTTCCGTGGAAACGCGTTTCCCCAACACTGAATGCAGTAGATCAGTACTAAAGTACTATGCCACTAAATTCCAACTTGCAAATGACTTTAAATGCAAGCTTCACGTACGAATGCATGTGCCTAAGAGCTTATCTTGACTCAACTCATCACTCGTGTCTGCTTCCAACGAATTCAAAAAGGTGTGAAACTGTGAAAAAGTCTACCCTTTGAAACGACTAAACAGTAAACATATTCATGAAACTCATGTCTTTTATCTATATAGATATCATGAATACTAATGTCTTTTGGTTTGATATCTATCCTCAATGTACGACCAATTTCTTTTTGCCTGTGAGGTGCCGACTGGTCTTAATTAGTGATTGTCTTGAGTTTGTTAAATCAGAAAGTCATACTTTAGCAAAAAAGGAAAAGTTTGCAAGTTATTCTGCGTAGATTTAAAAATAAATAAAAAATCTAACAATCTGATATGTTTGGTTCATGCCTATAGGATCGATGTGATCATCTATACTAAGCTCAAGATTCAGAAATTAATGCCAAGATGAACAACAATGTTCACGGAATTTACTTCTGGGTATCATATTGTGCTAGCTTCCATCTCTAGGATCATGATCTGGAATTCATGTTGTAATTAATTTGATTAAGATCATATGGTATGTCTTCCGGGGCTGCCTGCCCATGCATTGTGCAGCAGATCCAGCATTGGACATTAATGGACATGATCGTGCGGTACGTAAGATTAAAGTTTTTGATCCAGATCTTACAAGGGAGTACTACTGGCCAGTCTGTTCAAGCAATGTTGTTGACTACCGATCATGTATATAGAGAATTACTCGGTCGACATAAGAATCCTTCAAAAGTTATTTTACAGTTATATACGCTGATTAATTTGTCGGTTGGTTTTTATATTCTGAGTTGAGTTTTTTTATTGAGTCAAGACGGACATTGTCATTGCCAAGTCTAGCTTATCATGTAGATGTACATACCACTTAGAATTAATGGAGGGCTTGAAATTCAAAGAATAATATTGCTTGACATTTATATGGACCATGCATATTCAAAACTCGGAAGGAAAGTTGCATCTCCTGTCAGTTATCAAATGAGGAGCTCTAGTATCGAAGAACACAGTTAAAAATGATCGCATCACATCGAATTCAAAGATCTCTTCCTTGTCAGTGATATTCTTTTACAAAAAATCTACTCAACCTCCTACTATTCACACAACCTCCACACTCCACATTATTTTTAATTTTTATTATTTTTTTCTTTTATTAAATATTTATTATATAAATAATGAATAAAAAATTTATTCATTAAGGAGAGAGACACATACACCCCTCAATGACCACATGAGCATTAGTACTTCGACTATCCCAAGTCTGTCACGAGGATTATCGGTTTATTAGAAGCAGATGAAGTTGGAGATCAATTGCTTATAAAGTAAATATTTATCTTTATTGGGTGAGACTCTTTGAATTTCTAGGCCTAAGCTAATGAATCTCCAATGATTGACTCATATGAAACCAATTAAATGATTATCATTAAAGAAACTATACTATTTGAGGAAGAAAACTAATGATGCACAAAGCTCGAGAAAATGCCGCTGAAAGAAACCTCTTTGATTCATTCTTTTCTTTCATATATTCTCTTCCTCTTTACAGATATTTTCTAAGCTATATTTATACAAGTTATGCAAGAATAAATCAGATCATACGGTTCACAATCATGTAGTCTGTTATGGGAGAATCTCCTAGAGCTAGGACGTGTGATTCTGTTATTTGCAAGGTTCTAGAAGCTTCAAGTTTGGTAGTGACTTAGCGCGTTGATCCTGCTTGTGTGAGGACTCTACTACCGTAACCTTCTCTTGAGAATTTTCTTAGCTGCCGCAACGATCTCTTGAGAATTTCCTGTCTTAATATCCCCCACGAGTCAAGCGGCACTGGAGAGATGGTGAGGCTTGATCGAAGCAAATTAAAACAAGCAGTAGATAGTGGCTTGATGAATATGTCTGCAAGCTGGTCTTTGCTGGAGATGAATGAAACTTTGAGTGCTTTGGCAGCCACACGTTCTCACACAAAGTGATAGTCAAGATCAACGTGTTTTGTATGTGAATGTAAAACATAATTAATAGATAAATATGTTGCACCCAGATTATCACACCAAAGTGTAGGCAGATCAAACAAAATTATACCAAGTTCCCCAAGTAATGATTGTAGCCAAAGTAATTCACAAGTGGTGTTAGCAACAACTTTGTACTTAGCTTAAGCAGAAGATCAAGTGATGGTAGGCTGCTTCTTAGATCCCCAAGATATTAGATGTGAACCAAAATACACACAAAACCTACTAGTGGATTTGCGATCATCAGGACAATCGGCCCAGTTAGCATCGAAAGAGGCAGATAAGGTAAAATAAGAGGAAATGGAAAAATGCAAACCAAAGTGAGAGGTGAGATGTAAGTACCTAAGAATGCGTTTAACAGCTTGCCAGTGAGAGACTCTAGAACAGTGCATAAATTGACAAACTTTATTTACAACAAAGGAGATGTCGGATTGTGTAAAAGCAAGATACTAAAAACTTAATGTTGTGGTAAAGTTGAGGGTCCTCAAATGAGGAACCCTCTAAGGCAATGAGTTTGGTAGATATGGACATAGGAGTTGACACTGGCTTAGAGTTATGCATGTTTCTACGTGTAAGCAAGTCAGTGACATATTTGGTTTGGGACATAAATAGGCCAGGAGAATTTCTGTGGACCTCGATTCCTAAAAAATAGTGCAATGACCCTAAGTCTTTAACTAGGAATGAAACATACAATGCAGTAAGAAAATAAAAAATAAGAGCATGACTAGAGCAGTAACAATAATGTCATCCACATAGATTAATTAACACAAAAACCGAATCAGTAGCATTGCAGAAAATAAACAAGGATGAATTTGATTTAGAAGCATGAAAACCAATATACAACAATTTATTGCTTAATTTTGAGAACCAAACCCGAGGGGCTTGTTTGAGTCTGTAGAGAGACTTACATAGCTTGTAGATATGAGTAGGGTAATTTGGATTTGCAAACCCCGAGGGTTGGTGCATGTAAACATCCTCCTCCAAGTCACCATGCAGGAAAGCATTTTGAATATCCAATTGATGTAATGGCCATGAAGAGGAAACTGCAATAGAGAGGAGAAGAAAAATGGTCATGAGTTTGACAACGGGGTTGTAGGTCTTGGTAAAATCTACCCTGGCTTGCTGATGAAACCCTTTCACTATAGGCGAGCCTTGCGTCGCTCAAGAGTGCCATCGGCACGCCGTTTGGATTTGAAAATTCACTTAGAGTCGAGAATGTTAAGAGATGAAGAGTAACATATTAAATCCCATGTTTTGTTCAGGAGAAGTGCTTCTAATTTGGAAGCCATGGCCGCACGCCATTCGGGATACTTGGAGGCCTCTGTGAAGGATGTGGATTCTTCTGGGACGAGGGAGGAGGTGGAGGCCGTGAGATGGAGGGATGGTTTTGGGGTTGGCCAGGGGATGGTGCCATCATATCGGTGAAGGGGGTGATGGATGTGGTTCCGGGAACGAGTTATCATAAGATGTGTCGAGGTAAGTTGTAGTTGAAGAAAAGAAGGTGGAGTAGATTGTTGGTTTGAAGCAAGGGGTTGCGGCACAGTTGAAAGTGTTTGAGAGGAAGATGACCTAGAGGTTTGAAGAGATGCGTGAGGGACGGTTGGTGTGGTTGGGTCAATGGGCTGAGATGAGTTAAAGGAGTGGGCAGGGATATTGAGAGAGGCCCAGGTGAGGATAAAGTATTTGGAGGCATAGGAAAAATTGAAGAAGAAGAGAGGGACGTGAGCAACGAATCCGTAGATGGGCTTGCTGAGTTGTTAACAGAGGAAGGTAGAGAACGCGGTGCAAATGGAAAAATATTTTCATGAAATTGGACATCACGGGAGATATAGGTCCAGTCCATAGGGATGTGAAGACAGCAATACCCTTTATGGTCTAGGCTATAACCCATGAAAATACAAGGTTTGGACCTAAGGTCTAATTTGTGGCAATTGAAGGGACGTAAATTGAGCCAACATTGACACCCAAAGGTCCATAGAAAATTATAATCCGGAGGATGATGAAAAAGAAGTTGAAACGGAGATTTGTGATTAAGGATTGGTGTGGGCATTCAGTTGATAAGACATACAGTCGTTAAAAAGGCTTCGGCCCAAAATTTTTGTGGGACAAAGGCATGGGCTAGAAGGGAGAGCCCGGTTTCCACAATGTGACAATTTCTTCGTTCAACAGTGCCATTTTGGGCATGTGAATAAGGACACGTCACACGATGGTTAATTCCAGTAGACTGAAAAATTGTGTAAAGGTCGAAATTCCCCTCCCTAATCGGTTTGGACACAGGCAATATTTAACGAAAATAAATTATTAACATATTTATGAAAAGTTAAAAATATTGTCATAATATCTTATTTGGATTGAAGTGAAAAAAATCAAATATATTTAGAAAAATCGTCTACTATAGACAAATAAAAACAACAACCAGTGGAGGATGACACAGGCGTTGGTCCCTAAATATCTAGAAACAAAAGATTAAAAGGTTTGGTTGATCTAAAGGTGGTGGGAGGGTGAGGTATAGTATGTGATTTTGCTTAAGGACATGCTGAACAAGGGGGCCTTCGGGTATAACTAGTAACATGAAGCTGGAATTTTTTTATGGTAAATGTAGTTGTGTATGGACTTGGATGGCCAAGAGGGGAGTGCCAAGTTTGAGTAGAAGTAAGTTCACCGATTAATGCTTGTGGCGGAAAGGAACTAGAATGAGCAGGGGCCGATTTTGCTGAAACATCAGTAGGTAATTCATATAGCCAATTTCTAACATGGCCCTCAAGAAGAGTTGCCCGGGTATTCAAATCCTTCACAAAAACATAATTGGAGTGAAATTCAAAGAATACTGAATTATCAAGACAAAATTGAATGATGAAAAGTAAAATACGAGTAATGGAAGGAACATGAAGAAGTTTATGGAGTAGAAATTTGCCGGAAGGAGAGTATAAGTGAGTGGATCCAATATTCTAAATTGGGAGTGTGGATCCATCACCAATGCTGACTTGGTCAGATCCTTGATAAGAGGCAACATCCAAATTTAAATTGGCAAAGTCCACAATAAAATAATTCGTAATGGCTGTATCTGGAAACCATGCACTGGAGTTAGAAGCATGAGAGGGTACAGCCGTGTAATGAGCAGCTAGAGAAGTCGGTGCAGGGGCTTGGTAAGCCTGATTGAACCCGTGATAACAGGCTATGGCCATGTGACCAGGTTTTTGGAAAACCTAGCACACAGGTCGATCAGGTGAACAGTTGGAAAAAAGGGGCGGTGCTGCTGCGATGTCTTCCGCGACCTCGTCTACCATGGTAAAAATTTCCCCTACCTCAGCCCAAGATAGAGCTAGAGAATGTCTGCCTAGTGGTGTTGTGAGCTGCTAGAGAAGTCCCTGAAAGTATAGAGTTAGTCTGATGAGCCATTCTTGACTCATGATTCAGTGAATAACTAAACACTTGGGGAGTGGAAAGAAGCTCAGGCTGAGTAGTTAAGGAGGTGACAATAGACTCATAATCACTCCCAAGACTAGCAAGTAAGTATATGGCAAATTTAGTGTATGAAAGGGGTTGGCCAGCAGCTCCTAAAATCGCAACTAGATAGGTGGCTTTATTAAAGTATCCTGTGATGGAATCAGATCCTTTTTTCAAAGTGGCTAACTAAAATTTTGTTTGCATAATATGAGAGAGGATTGTGCAGAAAAAATAGTGTGAAGAGTGTTCTAAACATCCTATGAGGTAGAGCAATTTAAGACTTGAGCAAGAACATTGTTTGAAAGAGAGGCATCAATCATGAAAATGAGGAGTTGGTCTTGCAAAACTCAATTGGAATAATCAAGATTTTTCAGACCATCAATCGTGGGAGGGGGCTTTGGATGAGAACCATCAACAAACCCAAAGAGGCGATGACCTTTAAGAAATGGGACAATCTGTGCTCTCCACAATAAGTAGTTGTCTATTATGAGTTTGATTGTGATGAAGTGTGTAGAGGAGTTGATGATAGCGGGGTTGATGGTGAGTGGGAGAGAAGAAGAGACGACGTCTGAAGACATAGATTTGTTTTTGTGTAAACTCACGAAAGAGAGAATGAAAGTTATTCCTTATATAGCTTTGGATACCATAAAGAAACTATGCTATTTGAGGAAGAAAACTAATGATGCATGGAAAGTGCTCGAGGAAATGCCGCTGATAGAAACCTCTTTGATTCATTCTTTTCTTTCATATATTCTCTTCCTCTTTACATATATTTCTTAAGCTATATTTATACAAGTTATGCAAGGATAAATTAGATCATACGGTTCACAATCATGTAATTTGTTATGGGAGAATCTTCTAGAGCTAGGACACGTGTGATTCTGTTATTTACAAGGTTCTGGAAGCTTCAAGTCTGGTAGTGGCTTAGTGTGATGCTCCTGCTTGTGTGAGGACTGTGCTATCATAACCTTCTCTTGAAAAATTTCCTCAACCGCCACAAGGATCTCTTGAGAATTTCTTGTCTTAATAATCATGAATTGGGAGTAAGATCATTTAAATCTTCTTCATGCATGTAAAGGAAACACTGTTTCTTTATGAGTTTTGTTGCTCACTATAAACATATTACTGATCACAGGACCTGTACTAGTTAGGAAAAAAGAAATCAAAACATATATTTAACACTAGTTGATTGAACAAAACTTCCACTAGTATGTTTAATATATCAATGATTGGAATTAAAAATGAACTTCTATATCTTTTTGTCTTTCTTTATAACTGAAGGAAATTACAGTACTAGCCAACATTAATTATTAGATCCCAACAAAAGTTTTGGGAAGCACACTTAACCCTCTTAGCAACATTAATTATATAAAGTTGCTTTAGATAGTTATTTTCTAAGCACGTTTCATATATGTGTTATAGGTAATTTTAAGATACATAAGCACGAAGTGGAAATCCAACAAACACTCAATTATAGTTAAATCAACACAAAAAATAATAAAATAAAATAACGGATTATGTGGTTGATCAAACGATCCCTAATCATCCCTGTTAAAGGGAACCCGTCATTTGAGGTTTTGTGCAACCCAACTTGAGGACTGTGTTGCCATGGTAAGGAGTCATGGCATTTGGGGGTATGCTGCATCTTGTTGTTTTGAGTTGGATGATGGAAAACTCTATTTCCTTAGGTTGATGATCTTTGGCTAGGGGAAGCAAATAGGAGATGGAAGGGCATTAATACCACCATAAGGGCTCGCGGGGTGCTACCATGGACCTGGAACGCGTTTGAAGGGCCACCTTCTACCAAAAGGGCCCAACGACATCTAGTGTAAAAGTTCCATCACATAATGCATGATGAGACTTTGTGGGATAACTGGAAGGGCTATAATACCACCATAAGGGCTTACGAGGTGCTACCATGGACCTAAGCCCCTAAGTCATGGTGGCCCGATGAATCACACAACTTAAGGCTCAAACCCCTTTGGCCCAATAGGGCTCATGCCAGTTTGTTGAGGACATGAATGCTTGCCCGCTTATCCTGGGACAGTAGGGATATTCACTAATTCAAAATGAATAAATAGCCCAAATGTTCTAGGGTTCAAATTTCAAATAGTGGGCGAACTAGTTAGTCCGGGTGATCTTAAGAAGTTAAAAGCTCTATTTAAAGAATTCAGGTACGATAATGAAAGCTCTTGAATAATTTGGCTCTAAGAAGATTCATATTATTACTGACTTAGGCATCAGAGACGTCCCATCAAACCCTCCAAGCCACCTTACTTTTTGGTTGCAGGAGATCGGGAGTGCATAGTAGTGAAACACATCCTTAACAGGAGGCTATGGATAGTTTGAGTCGTTGTTAGCCAAGAATGTTCATTCGAGGTTGTGCTTGGGCGTGGGGACCATGTGCCATGGGTATAGGTTTTTGGGGAGTGGGGAGTCGGGGTTGGTAGAGTTTATGTCATTGAGCCTTCTGGAGCTGCGTGTATCGAAAGACAAGTTGTAGCACATGGATCTCACGAGAGGCGTAGGCTACACATGAGCCACATGCGCTAAATGTTTTGGCTATGTTTCTCCTGGTTTCTAAAGGATCGGCAGCCAATGAATGCAATGGAGTGAAGTGTGTAGAGCTTTGGACATCACAAGGCAGTATATCAGTCCATTTCTAAGAGCACTCCCAATGGTTTTTGTATCTTGTTTTTCAAAATATATTACAAAAATTCCAAATTTTCTATCTTACCTAATAACTTTTACAATATACCATATATCAACTTATTTAGTTTTTTTTATATCATTTAAATAATTTTTTAATATTATTTTATTCATTTCAAATATTTTCTCTAACTACCAATAAATTTGCAATACCCTCGTATCTTTTTATATTTACAATATCTTCACATATATAATGTCATATAATTATGTCTTATACACACAAAATAGAAGTTTATAAGCTAGACAAAATTAAAAATAAAATCAAGATATAAAAAATGAGATTAGATTATGAGAATATTCTCAAGTGTATTGTATATTATGAGAATATTCATTTTCAAGAATTGTGTAAGAATATTATCAAGATATTCTTGACTATATTATAAGAATGAAAAATTCTGTATGCAATCCACACTTTGGGACTCCCCACGCATGGCTAGAAACGAATCATTTCATTAATAGTCAAAACGTTGTCGTTCCATTAAGTGGAGTAAAACACATGTACCAATTCTATAAAGACTAATGGAAATTTTAGATAAGAAGCTATATATAGATGCAAAACAAAACCACGAACAAATTAATTATCAGTACCTTCGATCAAGCATCCCTTTCGTAAGTTTTGATGAATATCTTGCATAACTTATCAAAACATATCAAAACAAGCCGAGCACAAATTACTTAAAAAATTTAAGCAATTTTCAAGTTTATTTTTAGGATTGAGACTTCAACACAGTTTGACTACGTAGTGGCAGTGAAAACCCTAGAAGTACAAATTGTATAGAAACTATAAATCATTGCCAGTACTGAAGAGGAAGTAATGAGATCTGAGTAAAATACATGAAAACAAACAGATTCCTTACGTGGTCGGTGGTGGAGGAGGTCGACGATGGTGGAGAGAGAAAAATATTGCCACTATGTTGGACACAGATTGAAGAGAGGAGGGAAATTTTTTTAGAGAAGCAACTCAATTGTTGGTTTCAATTTCAGAAGATAAGAAAGGGGCAATATGGTCCTTACATAAAGAAGCACGTGCACACGTAGAGGACTGTAAAGGGAGTCCCCATTTGGGACTGTACATAGTAGGACTCTATGAGAATATCAATTTTCGATAATTGTGAAAGAATATTCTCAAGATATTCTCAAGATATTCTTGAGTATATTATGAAATATATCTTATTTTCAAACACTCAAAACTTCAACTATAACACACTGAAAGCTACTTAGAGGACTATTCTTAGAATTGTTGGGGTTAAATCCTCTGGTTCATTTGAGAAGTATGTTGGGCTGCCTGTTGTGGTGGGAAGATCAAAATCTATTGCATTTCATTCTCTTATTGGCAGAATCTGGGCAAGGATTTCAAACTGGAAATCAAAAGCCCTTTCAACTATTGGCAAATAGGTGTTTTTGAAGGCTATTCTTCAAGTCATTCCCACTTATGCTATGAGAATCTTTCTTCTTCCCCTCTCTATTACTCAAAGTCTTAACAAGCTCTTGAAAAAATTCTGGTGGGGCTATAATGAAGACCACTCGAAGATTCAGTGGGTTAAATGGAACCAAGTGAGCCATTCCAAGGATCAAGGTGGGTTGGGTTTTAGAGATTTCAGGAGTTTTAATATTGCCATGCTTGCCAAACAAAGTTGGAGGATACTTCAGAATCCCACATATCTCCTTGCACAAGTTTTTAAGCAGAAATGCTTCAAAGATGGGAACCTGTTGAAGGCTAAACCAGGCTGTAACCCTTATTATGCTTGGAGGAGTATTTTTGCAGGTTTGAAGGTGCTCAAGAAAGGCTTGTTTAGGAGAATTGGTGATGGCAAAGGAGTGAAAATTTTGGAAGATAGGTGGATACCAAGACCTCATTCATTTAGAGTTTTATCTCCTAGAGTGGTTTCTGGTAGTTATGTTCTTGTTGCTGACTTGATAGATTCAGATGTGAAAGCATGGAAAGAAGACTGTTTGCAACAACAATTCTCTCCTCAGGAAAGAGAGCTGATCAAGTCCATTCCAAGTAGCCTGGGGGGCAGAGACGACAAACTAGTGTGGCTTCATTCTAAGAATGGTCTCTTCCCTATTAAGAGTGCATATCATCTCCATAAAGAACTTGAGGCCATTTCAGTTGGTGAATCATCCAATGGGAAGAGGAACCAGGGATGTTGGAAAGCCATTTGGAAATTGAAGGTTTCTAATGCAATGAAAATGTTTATTTGGAGGGCCTTTAGTGAAGCTCTTCCCACTCTTTCCAATTTAGTGAAGAGAAAGATAGTAAAGGATGGTGTATGCCCTATCTGTGGTTTGAGCTTTGAATCTTCAGGCCATGTGCTGTGGGGTTGTGCTGCTACAAGTGATGTTTGGAGCCAGAGCTATAGGAAGATTCAAAAAATGGTATGCTAGAGTGATATTTTTTCTGGATATTTGGAACCAAATGGTCCAAACTTTGGAGTAGGATGAGCTTAAGGAGGCTGTTGTGACCACAAGACTGATTTGGACAGGAAGAAATGAGCTCACACACGGGAAATGTTTCAAACACCCAACTGTACTTCTCAAGCATGCAAGAGAGGAGTTGGTGCTGTTTAAAAACTTCACTATCCATCCTTATAAGGAGTCATCCATGTTAGCTTAATCCCCACTCAGATGGTAAAAACCTACAGAGGTAGCTTATAAGATCAATTGGGATGGTGCTACTAAGAGTGCAGATGGCAAGATTGACATTGGCATGGTAGCTAGGGACTTTAAGGGTCAAGTTCTTGGCACTCTTAGAGCTTCTAGACATTTGAATGACAATTCCTTCACTGCATAAGCTTATGGTTTGTTGGTAGCTGCTATATTTTGCAAAGAATTGGGTCTCACAAATATCATCCTTGAGGGAGTGCATTACAAGTAGTTAACATGGTGAATAATGCTGCTACATATTGGAGTTTAGGGGGCTTATTGATTGAGGATGCAAGAAAAGTCCTTAATTCCTTTGCTACTTGGTCAGTGATTCACACTAGTAGAGGTGCTAATATGGCAACTCATTTTTTGGCTAAAGATGCTCTTAATCTTGATGAAGTGTATATTTTGGAAGATTTTCCCCAATGTATTTAGTCTCCTGTAATCAGTGAGATGTTGTAAGTCTTCAATTATGAAAAAAGATTTGTTTCATTTTAAAAAAAAAAAACTTCAACTATAAATAAGACCGTTTGTTTTAAAGTTTCACCAACATTTTCATTTTTATTTTTTTGCACAATTCTTCTAATTCTCCTTTCCATACACTCTTTATAGATCCTATCTTTGAGATTTTTCACTCTTTGTTGTCTAATGATAAGTTGGCATTAAATTTACTTCTTGCTATGGAATAAGAATGATTGGGTAGTGAAAGAGGCTTGACTCAACATCACGTCGTAATCCTATTATGCACCACACATTCATCTAACGAAGTTCTTTCAAAGGCCACCAACACCTTTTCTTGGATTATTTTGCTAAATCACCCATATATCCTGCGAATGTATTTCATAGAAGGTTTCGAATGGAACGTCCTCTTTTTTGCATATTCAAATTGCAGTCAAAGCATACGAGCTATACTTCGTCCAAAGAAGAGATACTGCTAAAAGGCTTGGGCATTTTTCTATTCAAAAAATAATTGTTGTAATGAGAATACTAGCTTATGGAGTGTTTGGTAATTTTGTTGACGAAGACTAGAGGATTGCAGAAAATACAATAACCGAGTGTTTGAAGAGATTTTTTAAAACTGTCATTTGCATATTTTCTCATACTGAAGGTCACCAAATGACAGCTAGATTGCTAGCTATTGGAGAAAGTTGTGGGTTTCCAGAGATGTTACAAAGTATTGATTATATGCATTGAAAATGAAAAAATTGTCTAAACTTATGGAAATTAATGTATTGTGGTCACATTTATAAACCAACGATAATTTTGGAAGCTGTAACATCATACGCCTTTTAGATATGACATGCATTTTTTTTTATTACCAGGCTCTCATAATGATAATAATATTCTAGAAAATTCTTTTGTTTTTGGAGAGCTTGTTGAAAGACGAGCTCCCAAGGTCAAGTACTCAGTCAATAAAAATGACTATACAATGAGATTCTATGGTGTTGGTGGTATATATATTTTGTGGTCGACATTTGTCAAAACAATTCATGTTTCACAAGGAAAAACTTTTTTGATGCAACTAGGGCTGCAAACGGGCCGGTCCGGTCCGGCGATGGACCGAAAATTTTCGGTCCATTATTTTTCCGGACCGGACCGATCGGTCCGGTCCAGTCGGTCCGCCCTTTTTTTTTTTTTAATAATTAATAAAAAAATTTATTTAAAATACTAAATTAAATTAAGTGACTTATTAATGTGGATTATGTAACAAACTCAATAAAAAAATATTTTATATGGTCAATGATAATAAATTAGATGAAAATTATATTATTAATTTATATAATTACTATATAATTAACTAATTGATATTATATATTTATTAATTCATAGAATATTAACAAGTGTTAATAGTATATTTAAAATTTTATATTGTTAATAGTGATAGGTTAAATGAAGATATATATAAAATATTGTTAATTTATAGAATATTAACAAGTATTAATAATATATTTAAAAATTTATATTGTTAATTGTACAATTATTATATATAAAATATATATAAAAAATATATTTTTTTTAATTTTTCATTCGGTCCGGTCCAGTCCAAAAAAACCAAAAAAACTGTGGACCGTGGACCGGACCGAATGATTTCGGTCCTCTAAAATATGGACCGGACCGGACCGGTCTAAGTCTCGGTCCGGTCGGTCCGTTCGACCGGACCGTTAATCACCCCTAGATGCAACTCAAAAAAGTTTTCTGGTTCAGCTCCATAGAGTTAAAAGAATCAGCTATCATGGTACATTGACAACCCATATAATTCTTTGACGGCTCATTTCAATAGAATTTATATTGAGAACTACTGAACTAAACTCCATACATTCATTACATTCTTATCAGCAGTTAAATATTCTGAATAGTAACTTCATAAATATTCATATAGTAGGAACTTCATCCATAAACTACATAGCATTCATAGCAACAACACCTACTTGTGCTTACAAAAGTACATTCATAGCAACATCATAATTTGGTAAACTTCGTAACATTCATGGCAGGCTTGCAGCATTGATACTAATCCATAGTAATCTTGTAATATTCATAAAATTCATATATACACCATTGCAGTAATGTCATGTACATGCCATCTGAACCAAAAAACTTAAACTATGGCAAAAGGAGTGAGCTCAGTAGGCATTTTAGTGTCAAAGTCTATAAACGTAATAAACCTGTGAGCGCCACCCAGCTTATAAAAAAAATAACACAATCTGATCCAATTTTTTAAGTTAGTATGCATTCACACTAGATCTTATAGCTGTAAGTTGTGCTCTTTACAAAAAAAAAAATATAACTATTTAAAGTGTCTGCATTGGTACCTTTCAAAAAATCTTTACTGCAGCTCATGCCTAACCCATAGTTACGGTTTTATAGACCTTTGTTTCTCGAGTATTTCCAATTGGATGCAATGGAAATACTCTTGCTGCGTTGGAGACAAAGTTGAGGTGTTCATCCTCATAATTTCCCTATCCTCTCTTTTTTGGTTTAGCTCAAATCTCTCTTTTGTCAGGTGGATAATCTCTTTTCGATCTTCTCTTTTCTCAACATTTGCTCTCTTCTTTCATCTCATTCACCAAATCAATAATATTGAAATTTGTGATGTCTTGCCTCTTTCGTTTGTTCTCGCTCTTTTTCAGCATTCTTTCCAACGAGTCCCTCCAAATTTACATGAACAGATGGAGACATGGTGTGTGTATCAAAACCCATCAACTTCAGCACATAAGCTTCTTCGGGTACTGATTTCCTCTTAGATTTTAATTTCCCTTTAGCCACCATTTGTTTCCATTTTTCGTGGTACCTTACAATAGTCCAACAATGAAAGAATTTAAATGCGGTTGAGTTATTACCTCGGTAGAGCTTATTTGCTTACTCAATCTGAAAAATTAATAAATAAGCTGATTAGTTAACATATCTAATACGATGTAATTAAAAGTAGATATTTGTTTACCTTATTTTACTCGATAACCCCACTTGGATACCTTCCTAAGATTTGGACTAAGGCCTCGCAAAACTTGTTTTTGGCATGTTGGATGGTTGACCATCTATTTGTAAGAGAGCTCAGCCTACGTTCAAAAGTAGTGGACTTCTTGTTTTCCTCATAGTATTCATATACTTTAGCACCAACCCCATGGATTGGGTCCAAACTAGTATTGAGTCTAGTCGATACTAGTAAATTTTCCTCTTATACGCTAGAGTTCCATTGTTTTGACTTTTTTGTGGTATTCACTTGTTTTGGTTTGGGAGGAGAAACTTAGGATTCAAAGTTTTTATTCAATGATGCTGTGAGGTAGTCATTATAGCTTTCTTCCCTCTCTTGTAAGAGGGTAGTGAAGGAAGGAACTTCATGAAGTTGTGAATCCATCCTTCAAAGCAAAAAAAAAAAAAAAACAATGTGGGCATGCAACTCGATCAAACTCAATTAAATGTTTTTTTTTTTCTGTTTTATGTTTTGATAAGTACCATCCAAACATAACTCAATTGGTTTGATAATTTATAATTCAACAATAAAAGAGATGATTCAAATACATACAAGGAAATGTTAAAGTGATATGACATTTAGCTAATGCAGGAAATTTAATACATCGCACTAGCTTTTTGGAGACTTGATTGATTGTTCAGTGAAAAGTAGAGGCAAATAACTTCAACTATTATCATAAAAAATGGAGACAATATATATGGTTTCTACAATATCTGCCGCTACTATAATAAAAAGTAGAGGCAGGATGTTGTCTACAATTAATATGTTCTTAGTCAAAATCGAAAGCTAAAAACAAAGGTCCCTCACCCCCCCAACCCTCACACAAGTGCCTGTCTCCCCCTCCATCTTTATTTTCTTATATGGAAAGTACATTGAGATCAACATCTAGACAACAATGATACTGCTCCCAGTCATCATGCAAATGACACTAGTCATCTAGACCTTCATCCTTCATCGGTGAAGGAAAAGAGAACTGACATAGGATACCCCTTTTAGTTTCTAACATGGAATAGCTTCTAACACCCTAAACTCTTCTTCCTTTGGGAAGATAAGCAAAGCAAACTGAAATAATATTCTATAAATACTCAGTTCACAATTGAAGAATATTATCTGTTACAAGGAGATGAGCTACATGTCAGAAATGTAGCTTCCTTGGTTGATCAGATGATAAAGTAATCTTCATGGTCATGTTCAAAAGTTTGGTGAAGGCTTCGAATGCATCCTAATCTCAAAGTCTTGCTTCTTTAACATAATCTCAAATATGCTTTCAACAATAAGCTTAGACTATGGCTTGCCAATACCTACAACTACTACAATAAAAAACAGAGGCGATAGACAAACTTAGATTATTGCAGATAAAAGTCATTCATCTATATTCTAAACTAAAATGAATATCAAAGACACTGAACTATGATCACTTGAATAACTTCTAAGATAGCTTCTTTAACATATATATACATTGGAGTTACATAGTTGTAAAAGAAATTCTAAGACCAATATGCATTCTGCAAGCAGCTAAATGCTAAATGCCTTCGTAATAGCTAAATGGCATCCCTGTTGAGAAGAAAAGTGTCAAAAGTTCATATGCCATTTAAGGCACGAATTCATGGAGATGACAACGACGTACTCTAACCAGAAAAGCAAATAAATATATGCAATCTTTTCTATTTTAATTTGATCCAAGCATCTCAAGAGTTAAACCCATAAAAATAAACATACATAAAACAAGAAGATTTAGTTTGAAGATGTAGAAGATGCTGAACCTAGTAAAATAAAATAAAAATCCGTAAAAATGCAATCATTCTCAGATTTGCGCAAGAAATATATACAAAAACATGATTAGTAACTTCAAAAATATCAGATATTATCACTTAGAATTTTAAAATAGCTCAAGAGTCGGAGAATAAAGAGATTGAGAGAGAAGCATATCTGAACAAATATTGGAACTGGAGGAGCAACGAAATTTGCTGAGAAAGCACAACAGAAAATGGTGTCAAATACAAAAGAAGCTTGCACCAAACGACGGGGGGTTGAAATGAAAATAGGAATAAAGCAATGCAGTGGAAGAAAAGGAATTCAGAGGAAAGAGAAATGAATTAAAATATTTTTACACATATGAACAATATGCTACAAATGTAGCGGTTTGGAGAATGAAGATAAAATACAATATCCATTGGAGCTCCTTTCTGGACAAATATTAAGTTATTTTATATATACGTGTGTTTATTGAGAATGTTCTAAGCTTCGGAAGAAAAAACATAAAAAACTGAAAAATAAATACAAGAGGTGGTATGGGGAAGAGAAGGGAGAGGATCAAAGGGAGGGGAGCCGAAGCTATTCACTCCCTTTGTTCAGTGATTGTTGGAGTGTAGGATTTTGAGTGGAGCCGGAGCTCGACTCAAAATACTCAAGTTCGAGCTCAGGGTGGAGTTTGAGATTTTTATTTATTCTTTATTTAAGCTCGATTCGGTAAGATAAATTTTCAATTCGAGCTTGGCTCAAATTTTTTATTTTTTATTTTTGAACAAGATTTAATAATTAATAACTTAAATAAATAAAGAAATAAAAAATTTAATATTAAATTTATACAACTAATAAGTATAACCTCTATTGAATTATAAGATTTTAAAAAATTTATAAATAATAACTAGTTGGTATTTATCCATAATAATAATATATTATATGCCTACATAAATTATTAATACATACACATAATATAATAGCATGTATCTATTTCATATATCATTCTAAAATACTAGTATATGAAATTATTAAATCTTATTGATTAAATATTGTACAAATTATAAAATATAACTATGAAGTATATTTAATATATAGACATAAGTAATTAGGTTACATATTATATATTTAATTATAAAAGTGTTATGCTTATATTATTAGTTAATACATATATATATGTATATATTTATCAATATGTGAATGAACTTTAATTGAGTCAAGCTAACGAGTCGACTCGGGTATAAACGAGTGGGCCTTAACGAGTTTTAGCCAAGTCGAATCGAATTTTATCGGGTATGTGTCATTTACTAATTGAGTGGGTATCTGTTTTCACAGGCAATATATTATTTTTTCACGAGTCGAGTTCAATTTGAGTTTAACCGGACTAGTATTGAGCGGGCTATCGAATAGACTGATTCATTTATAGTCTTAGTATGGAAGCATTTCAGTGTGAGAGTGCTTTTGGCAGCGTAAACGTTTATTTTATATTTCTAATGAAAAACTTTATTTCAAGTTTGTTTGCTAATATATCAAACATATTACTAATATGGAAATCAACTAACATAAAAAATATAGCATAATATTTTAATGATTTCTTTGGTCGTATAGATAGTGATGTGTTGATACATTAGCTTGTGTGTGTATATATTCGAATTTTTAAAATGTTATTTATTTTTCTTTTACCATTTTGTAATGTGACATCAAATTTCAATTAATTAAAATAGATAATTTTAGTAATTTAATATTATATTATGAGATGACTATAAATTAAACAAAAGAATCATTCTACTCATCATTTTTACACCACACTACACATGATTTTATTTTATTTTATTTATTCTTGTTAAACTAAAATAATTCTTCTACTTATCACTCATATACTACACATTTGGTAAATGAAAAAAAAAAAATCATGTGTGACTTGTAGCATAAGAATAATTAGTAAAATTTTTATGAATAAAAAGATGATGAGAATTTCAAGGAATGCGTAATATATATAATATATTCTTATATTATATTATTTAAAATTTCAAGGGTTTAGATGGAGGGGCATCTAAACCCGCTATCTTTATTATTATAATAAAGATATATATCATAATATATATCATATATTATTATTTATTGGGACACAATCCATCTTTGGTGTGGAGGGGCATGGGAGTAAAAGACAAGTTGATGCATGGATGTAGATGGAGGGTTGGCAATGGTAGAGGGGTTAGAATTTGGAAGGACAACTAAATCCATGATATAAAAGATCTCAAACAGATGGCTGCTAGGCAGAATATTGATGATGATGCTAGAGTAGAGTCCCTCATTGATATGAATAGTGGTTGGTGGGATGTATTTAAAGTAAGATGCTTACTTCCACCTACATCAGTAGATGAGGTTCTGAAGATAGTAAGAAGTTATAATAACCATGATGACAAGCTGATTTGGGCATTGGAAAGAAGTGGAAGTTTCAGTGTCAATAGTGCATGCAGATTTCTAAGGAGAATGGACAATAGCAAATCGGAAGGGGGGAGCTCTTGACCAAATAGACAGAAACAAGTTTTTAAAACAACCTGAAAGTTGCAAATACCCCAAAAGGTTAAGCTTTTTGCATGGAGAATAGTGTTAGATGGCCTACCAACCAAAGAGAATTTACATAAAAGAAGAGCAATAGAGGATAATTTGTGCCAACTTTGTTCATCTAGGGTAGAGAACTCCTTACATGCTCTCTATTATTGTCCTTTACTAAGGCACATATGGCAGAGACATATTCCTGATTTTACAATAGAAGAAACAACATTGTTATTCCTTAAAGTGGTGATCAAAGTGTAGGAGTATGGCAGTAAAGAACAATTCACGACCTTTATTATGATAGCATGGGCATGTTGGAGAAGAAGAAACTTATGGATATTTGAGAGAGAACAAAGGGATGTTGAAGATAGGATTAACTCTACCATTTCTCTGTATCATTCATTCAAGAAAATTAAGAGACTTAACCCAGATCCAACGTAGAGGCAACTCTACTGGCAGGCGCGCACTTTCTGAGGGAACTTTCAAGCTCAATGTGGATAGGGCCATTTTTCATGAAGGAAATAATGCAGGTGTGGGCATCATTACAAGAGATCATGAGGGAAATGTCTTATTGTCAGTAAGCATGGAAGAATAGACAGTTATGAATCCTATGGACATAGAGCTTTTGGCAATTCTAAGGAGACTGCAATTCTGCATTTCCTTAGGACTACAAGTACTGAATATTGAAAGTGATTCCCTTCTCTCAGTGAAAGCTATAACAACTGCTGAAGTTTCAAGCATGCTTGGTAATATTATCTCAGATATTAAGCAACTCGTGAGCCGAATTCTTACTTGTACAATTTCTCATATCAACAGAGAAGGAAACCAGACAGCATGCATACTAGCTAAAATTGCTAGAAATGTATAATATACAAATGTATGGCGGGACTCTAGTCCAAATTGTATTTATGATTTACATTTGTAATATCTTTTACTATTAATGAAAGTATTTCCCCTCGGAAAAAATAAAAAATAAAAAATAAATTCGAAGGGTTTACGAGAATTTGGCGGTCAGGGTTTAGCTACTTAAATCTTATACTATTTTATTCGGTTGGGTCTTAAAGGCATAATTATAAAGAAATTCACTATTTTCTCGGTGCTACCGTGTCGGGCCGTCGGCCTCTCCTAAAACCCTTTTCCTCCTACTCTTCTTCTTCCCCACAGTCCAAAACCCATTGCCGTTTTTCCTTGCCCAGATCATCGCTAAGGTAATCTGTCTCTCTTGTGGGTTTGCTTGTGGGTTTTTATGCGAATGTTAAGATTGTTTTTCTGCATGTGATTTTATGGCCTTATGGTTTCTTTTAGATATTTTAGTACATGAAGGTTCCGCCCCTGTTGAGTTTTGGGCATTCTCTAAACCCCAATGTCGTTTTTTGGGTACCATTTTAGGGTTTTATGCTGTTCTTGTGCTCTGTTCTAGACGGTCGCGTTTGGTTTTCAACGTTCAATACAGAAGTTGCCGGTTTTTGCAGTTTCGAGGGTTTTGGATTTTGTGGGTTTTTCTTTCTCAGTGTTATTACTTAGATTGTATTGTTCCTATGGTTCTGTATTCTTGCTGAGAAAACGCAAGAATATAAAGAAAAATAAAAGTCACGTGATTTATGTTGTTTGTTTTGTTCTTTTACTATTGATGTAAGCAGTTTGTTTAATGCAATACGGTAATTACTCTATATACCTTTCTGTCTAGGCTGATTTTGTTAAAGCTCAATGTAGACCATATACATGGTGTTGATGTCCTTGTTAATCTTGGTTGGTGCAGATTAAAGGTCGGTGCCTATCTTCTATATTTTTAATCTGAACCGACCTTGCTTATCAACCTCCTCAAGGCTCTGGCTTTAGTGGTTTCATCTGAAATTATAAGTGGCCGCTAATGATTTTTCAAGGAAGTACTTTTGCTTCAGCAATGAGATGTTTGATGAAATTTGCATTATGTGGTGGATTACTCTGGGACTTTGCATTTGATCATACTTAACCATAACAATATGATAAGATCCACAAAAAAACACACGTCATCATGAATGGGGACGGATTATGATTTTAATACACCATATATTCTCTTTTTTCCACATGTTTGGGACCTGTTTGGTATCATTAACTGTTCTCCTGAAGTTAATGGTTCCTGTGGTGTCGGCCTTTTGGAAAATCATTTGGAGGGGTTGGGGGGAGTTTTCCCACTTTACTAGCTCTTAAGATAGTTTATCCAGCACTTCTTCATATTTCTAGTTGTAAGGACACTTGAGTGGCAGACTATTTATATTTGTTTGATGGTACTCAGTAGTGAATTTTGAGTTTATTTGAGTGGCTCATGATTTGGGGATAGCGATTTTAATTTTTTTCTTTGCATTGAGAAGAGGCAATGAGAGCACGTCATTGGATTCCATCCAAGCAAGGTTAGTATCACGTCAGATTGTTCCATCAAGTGTTATTACCTCAGAGCAATATTCTCTTCCCTTGGAAACAAATCTGGAGGAATAAGGCTCTGTTGAGTGTCTTTGTTTGTTTGGAAAACGGCTCATGAAAAGATCCTTACTTATGATTGATTGCCTCTTGCTTCACCATGAGGCAGTTAATGCTCTTTGGAACATTATTTTTGTGTTGTTTGGTTCTGGTTGGGTTATTTCATATAGAGTGGTGGATCTCTAGGCATGTTGGAAATGTAAGTGTGCTGGGTCTGAGAGGGATACTTTATGTAAGTTGGTCCTGTTGTCCTTAATGCAGTGCTTATGGGGAGAAAGGAACAATACAAAATTCGAGAATTATGAGAAGATGGTGCTAGAAGCCGAGGATCTCTTCTTTAGAATCCTACACCAATGGATGGGTTCTCACTCTTGTTTTTTCTAGTTTCTAGTTTTCAAGATTTTATATTATTAACCACTAGAGGTGGTCTCAAGTAGTAAGAGTCTTGGTCTTGGTGGTTTGCTCCCTCCAAGTCTAAGGTTCTAACCTTTGGATGCAAACAATTTTTAATGGCCATCGGATTGGGGGATTTCCCCAATTATCTAAAGTGCACTTGCAGGAAACTCCTTGCCAGAGGCCTGTGCACCCATGAGTTTAGTTTGGACTTTGTTTTGGACACCCGGTGCCAATTAAAAAAAGGGATTTTCTATTATCAAAAAAAATTTCTAGTTAGATGTTTATCTTATATACTCCTTGTGTGTATTGATAACTCTCTTATGATTATCAATAAATTATTTATGTACTTATCAAAAGAAATATTTTGCAATGATACCTGTTCTTATCAAAAGAAAACCTTGTTTGTCTTTTCTTTTGTGTGTGTGTGTGTGTGTGAGAGAGAGAGAGAGAGAGAGAGATAGAGAGAGAGACAGAGAGAGAGAGAGGGAGAGAGATCATCAGAAGAAACTTATTGGTATGGATGTATATTGGTAGGGTTATGAAATGAATGATAACTTTTAGGATAGGAGTACTGGTTGTCAGGCTGAGGAATTATGTAATAGGTGTCCAGTTCATATACAATAAAAATAATTTCAGACAAAATAGGCTTATGTAATAATGACCGCGACCAGTGTTGGTAAAAGTGAGCTTAAGAAAGGCCGAAACACTTCGCTTATCAAAAATTTTCTAGTGAACTTAAAGTGCAAAGTGTCCTCCTATACTTTTTTGAAAAAAAAATATAAAATATTTGTCTAAATCATTAATTAAGGTGACTACTGGAGAAATATGATGATGGTTACAAATCTTTTTATGAAGATGATGGTCCTATGCTCAATGATGAGGATAACTATATACTTTAGGATTGCATTGTATTTCTTATGCTTGTAGAGAAGTCACTACCTACAATTCTTATGGTTTTTTAGTCATTGTTGTTTGGGTATATTTAGATTCAATCATGTACACTTTTGTAATTTTGGCAATCAAAGATCACTATCATCTATATTTTGCAAAGTATGAGAATTAAATTAAATCCAATTTTAAATGTAATTAGTTTATCACTTGATTGCCATGTTGCATAATACTAATAAATTGAGTTAATATAGTCTAAATACGTTATAATATTGTTTTTTTAAAGATTTTTGTATTTCATTTTATGAGTATTTTGTTTCTATAAATTATTTATTGAAAGTGTATGCTTAACTTCAATCAGGTGCGCACTTGCACCTGGGCATTGGGTGGTGTTTGCGCTTAAGTGCAACTGGCGCTTTCACCATCTCTGCCACTGAACTCTCCCTTATTATGCCATATTCCTCAGGTGTTTACTTGTGACGATTAGCAAGGAAGTCATTTTTCAAGTGTTAAACATGTGCTAACATTGCCCTTTGATGCTAATATGTATATAACATAGAGCTTTTTTCTGAAGTCAGTAAATGTATAACTGAAGTATTTGAGCAATCTCATGGTGCAGTTTCTTTGTGGCACACAAAAGTTCTGGGGATTTGACAGGAACTCATTAGAAGTGCTGTGTTGGACTTAGCCAAGAGACTGGGATGGCACAGTGGGCTGGTCACAAGCAAGTTGGGTGCATTAGTGAGAAGGAAGAAATCAAACCTCAACTTTTATCAAGCATAGCTGAGGAAGTAGAGTCAAAGTATGAAATTAAAGAAGCCGTTAAAGATGAATCTTTGGCAATATCAGAAATTAGGAAGAGAAAACGACTGGGCCGTAGTCAACTTAGAGAGATGAAAGCAGCAGAACGTGTAAAGGAAAGGCAGAGCATTAGCTACGGTAGTAGGCAAAGTAAGCGAGATTCAAAGAAGCTTAAGGGTGTAGAAAGATGGTCTGCTGAGAGGTCAAGCCAATTTGTGATTTTTTTTTTTTAAAAATTGCTGTTTATGTTCATCTTCTATGTGGTTTTTGAATCCTGTATATATATCATGCAGGTATAATTTGGCTGAGCAGAGTATGTTTGAAGTCTTGAAGGCTGAAGGAGCAACTTTTGGGAACCCAATTTCCCGTCCTGCACTGAGAACTGCTGCTCGTAAACGCATTGGTGACACTGGACTGCTAGACCACTTACTGAAGCATATTGATGGTAAAGTGGTAGGGACTGAGCGGTTCCGCCGTTGCTTCAGCCCAAATGGAGTGATGGAGTATTGGCTAGAGAGTGCTGAACTGGTTAAAATTCGGCAGGAAGCTGGCTGGCAGGATCCTTTCTGGGTTCCACCAAATAGGTGGCCAACTTGTGGTCCTTCCCAGGATTCTGTTTCTGCTGGAGAACTGATGCTGCTTAAAACAGAAATGGTCAACCTGAAAAGGTAGCGAACTGGAATTATGAAATTTTAATCATAAAAAGGTCATGATCATTGTCATTCGGTGCGCCCCTAATGTTGGTTCATTTTCATAAACAGAGATATGCAGGAGCTCGTATCCAAGAATCAAGAACAAGATCAAGCTGAGGTTAATTTTGAACATCTCATGTATATTGTTAATAGTGCCGTTTGTAACCCCATTTTTTTATGTTTTATTGACAGGTGATGCATAAGGATTTGGTGAAATATAAAGCTACAGTCGATGAACACCTGAAGGAGATTAAAAATTCTTTGGTGGGTATGAAGGTACTTAAAAATACACAAGTCTTTCACTCAGCTTCTGAGAATGTGAGAGATAAAAAAGATAAGAAGGATCCTAGTGATTTATTTTTTCACTCTTAGATCGGTATCTAAATTCAGCTCGATAAAGCTCCCTATGATTTTTATTTGTTGACAGGGGATGCATGAGGAATTGATAGTATGGAAAGCTCAAGTTGAGCGACAGCTGGTTGAAATTAAAAACTCCTTGAGCTGTATAGAGCAATTAAAGCAGGACACTGATATTAGTCCTCCGGCTTCTGAAAGATGGGAAGATTGGCTTGAGAGTAGTAATCTGAATAATATCCAGGGGTATGAACTCATACCCTTTTATAAGAGCAGCACAGATCCAGTTAATGTCAAGCACACAGATCTAGTTAATGTCAAGCAAGCGGTTGCAGTGCAAAATCCATTCTCAGCCCTACCACCTCAGATGGTGCCTGGTGATAGCTCCTCTGAGGACCCTGTTTGTGCAAGAGATCTAGAGCTATTTAATGATGAAATGGCCAAAACAAAAAGGTAAGAGTATGGTACTAGGCAACTTAATTTTTTATAGTGCTTTAATCTTACTTGTGCCCTCCTTTTCTTGCATAAAAATAGAGATGTGCGAGAGATGGTGCCCAAGAATCAAGAGGAAGATCATGCCAATGTGACCCCAGATTCTTCTGCTACTGCCAATTCAAAGTCAGAGCTTGATAACTCATTAATTCCATTTCAGGTGACTTTGAAAAGCAGATTAATATTGAATAGTTTGATACATAAATTCATGTCAACTCAATGAAGCTCTGTGGAATTATCTTCTTGGACAGGAAATGATTATGGAGCTGTTTAAGTGGAAGGATAAGATGGAGCAGCGTCTGGAGCAGATATCAAATTCTGTGAGCTATATGCAGGCATCAAACCAAATAGATTTTCTTATGCCCTTCAGCTGTTAGAAGATGGAAAAAAAAAAATAGGATAGGATGTCAGTCGTTAGTTCCATATTCTGGAAAGCCATAGATAACTTTTAGACTAGTAGGATGTAGACGTTGTATAGCATTTACAAGTCGAATGCATGACTCCCTAGTTCAAACTTTTAGCTGGTAGGATCCTTGTCTAACCTACATTATGAGTCAACCTGCTAATTTAATGAGTAAATTTCTCAAAAACCTTGACTTAATTAGGCGGTGTAAATTGTGGATATTCCGCCTTTTAACTGGGATGGGGCATAAGAAGTTGGTTCCATTTATGGATGGTGTAGTTTCTCTTTGAATGGGCTTTTTTGGTTTTTTTGTACTGGAATCAATGACCTGTCGACCTAGCTTATTTATTTTCTTCATTTTGGATGATGTTATATATAATTATGTTTTATTTGCAGTGCTATACTACATATTGGTGAAATCATCTTGGAATTTTTTATGACTTGTGGTAGATTGGTGATAGATGTTACTATTAATATGGCAGGGAATGGGTGATAGGTACACACTGGAAGCATGGGGTAAGCCATGGCTTCAATGGTTTGTGCACGCAAACTACACACGAAAACCAGAGTTATACTTTCATGATTGATGATGAAAATCTTGCTCATTGGCGGTATATGTATACAGGATCAGGGATACAACTCCCATTTTCTTGATAGAAAATATATTGAGATATAAGATTAAATTAATTTATCATAAATAAAATCATATTCGTAGTGTTATTAAAGTAAAAATAAGATAAAACACATAAAGCTGTAATTCATTCAAGGACCGAATTAGAATTCAGCAATCATTTATCTTCTAAATTATATTGAATGGGTTTTTACTAAATTTTGCAACAATTCTTCTTTTGACGTTATACGTTTTTTTTTTTTTTTTTTTGATAAATATATACATGTATATTAAAATTGGTATTAAAATACTCAAATAAAATATATGGAAAGTATCCTACATTTTTTAAATCAATTAAATCATGACAAGCCAACACTGTATCCATTTATAATGCCTAAGGAAACTTTAGAATATTTTTTTTAATATTATTTTTATCTTGAGATTTGAAATAGTTAAATTGTTTGTTTTATTTTGTGAAAATTTGATAAAGTTGTAACAATTAGATGAGATGAAATGAGTTGAAAAGTTGTGAAAATAAACTAGGCCTTAGGATAGAACTCTTGGTCCCTCTCTCCAATTGTGACATTTTACATCACTACCATAGGAAAAAAACGAGAAAAGAGAAGATCAAAGTGCTCAAACAAATTTTCAAAATCAAGAGGTTAACGTCAACACGAAGTATAACGACACAAGCTATGCTAACTTTGTTACATGAAATGTTTTCACTTAATAAATTTAGATATTCAAGAACATCGCACAGCTCTCCAACTAGTTACTCTCTAACCATTTTCACTGAAGTAGAAGTTCACTATAGTTAAAAGAAAATTTGGCTAATATTACAAAACTTTGAGTGATATCCACTTCTCTGACGAAATAGGCACTCATCCATGGACTTTGCCTTCTCGGTAACCCCACAGACACACGTCCAAGTGGTATCAGGCAAACGAAATTTTAAGGAGCCACAGGAGGAGATTGGAGCTTCATCTTCACTTCATCAAGGCAAGTCTGAAGATCTCTGAATTCTTCCGTGTCTGCGAAGCTGCTCGCCTGATATTTTATAAATGAAACTTATAATCCATTTTCAAACAAGTAAAGAACAAAGATGATCTTACAAAATTCATGCCATGCAAAAATGATACACCAACAGATAAACCTTATCAACGGTTTTATACTTGATGAACATCTTGCCTGTTTAATTATGCTCTTTAGGTGCATATCAGCTGCATGGAGTTCTTGAACGCTACCAGTAGATGAAGAAATTTCCACATACACCTTGCAAAGTTCCAATGATGCTTGTGCAAAACTTTTGAAACGATCTCCATCTTTCCATAGATCAGATCCCTGAGAGAGAGAGAGAGAGAGAGAGAGAGAGAACCATTTTGTTTTCTCAATTAACATTAAATCTGTATCAGAGAAGGCAACTATAGCTGGCATTAATATCCACCACTAAACAAAGAAAAAACTACAAAGTGAGTTACTTCTACTTGGGCAATCACAATAAGGTCTCATGGCCAAAGAAAGTTCTGTGAACAGAAATTCTGAGTTACATGTGCCAGAGATTGGGCCAACTCTCCTGTAAATTTACAGCCTTAAAAAACATTTACAAGGTCAGAAAGAAAGCACCATGGGGTCAAACTCTGGTACACTGGGAAGACATCCAAGCCAAGTGCCCACAAATCACACGTCTTCTCCCGATGGATAAATTGGTATGATACTAGTATGATGACGTATAACCAGAATTTTAATACAAAATTGAATTCCGTTAAGTAATCATATGGGGTAACATGGGAGAAACACACGTACTGGACATTGACAATGATACCTGGTATGATCTAACTTGCTTTAAGAGGGCTTCAGAGCACATTCTCAAATCTCCTTTGATTTTATGCCACCTTGCATATAAGCCCCAGATATCTGCCCCACAGTCACTTCGAACTATCTGTCAGAAGGAGATACTAAAATATGAAATATGTAACAAGATCATATTTTTAACCTGACTCTGGTAAATTCACTCGAAAGATACCAAGTAAGCATCGTGAGAAGAAAGCCAAAGACACCAAGTATTGTCCACCCCAAATCATATATAATTTTTTTTTTTTTTTATAAGAAAAAGTAATATTACAATAATATTTAGTAGTATATAATTATATACTACTAAATATTACAATAATAAGAAAAAGTAATTATATACTACTTGTATAGCAACTTAGTAGTATATAATTACTAAGTTGCTATACAAGTTAGAAACCATATAGAATAGCCATGGCACAGATGCACACAGATTGATAGCTCTAAGCCTGTAAGCACTAATATGTATTCATCATAGCATGGGCATCGATGCAATGGGTGGACTGACTTTAGAATGGCCTCATACATTATCCACAGATTCAGGACAAATAAAATAAACAAACCTGAAATATGAAACGGTTAGAATATACACGCAAGTTGAAAAGTGAAAGCAAAATGATGATAATGAAGAATTTGCATACCCGCTGGAGAACTTTTCCAAGAAACTCCACCAAGTACTCAGTTTCACGTGACCTTCCCAACCCAGAGTCTGCATGTCTTGACTCATTAAGACCGTCTACTCCACAATCATCTGTACAACCTTGATCAGCACAATTATCATCATTTGTCATCATAGGAGATCTAGAATGATCAGTTGAAGCCCTTCTTTCCACCTCTATCATAATTCTCTTCAGTATTTCAGCATCAATTCTTTTATTCCTAGTCATCTCCAAAACCTTCTGTATAGCCTCCAGAGCCTGGAGGAATGAATATACAAATCAATAACAAGAAGGATCAAGTAGGATGACGTAACCACAAAAGGTTACAAATGTGAAAAAGGTCTTAACAATTGAAAGCCCTACATCAGGAGAGTTCACAGTAAAATCAGCTTGGGAGAAAATCGGAGTACACTCTAATGTAGTGGGATGGAGTAATGGGTTTGGTACAAACTACTATCTCCTAAAATATCAGTTTTTATGTGGAAAAGCATTCATTTGGCTTTACTTTTGATTCACTTGGTGGTAAAGCAATTGTTGTTCTAATCCCCAAATAGAATCCATGGATCATGTTTTATGTCAAGTGAATTGGCAAAAGGGTATGGAACTACTTTGGTAATAGAATAGGGATCAGAAATAATTGTAATCAGACTTGGTGGGCTTGTGTTAGTACCTGGTTCCAGTAGCAAATAAGCCCTCTCAAGCTGGAATAAGTCTTGGGCTGTTATGGGTGAGACAGCGTCTAGCTAGAATGGAAGGACATCACCAGAATCTGAGGTCTGTGTGCTTAAAAATTAGAGGAATGTTAGCTGAGATGTTCTCTAAACTCAGCCAAGTGAAAAAAGTTTCCTCTTATGACAGATTTATTATACTACAATTTCAACTCCCCATCATAGAAGTTATGAGACAGATCACACAAACCTTGATTTGGACTAAACCACGAGCTGGAAAGGTAAAACTCAATGTAGATGGTTGCTCTATGGGAAATCCTGGAAATTGTGGAGGTCGTGGTATAGTGAGGAATGATCTTGGACAACCATTAGTGGCTTTTTCAACCTTTTATGGGCAGGGCACAAACACTGAGGCAGAGATGAGAGCACTGCTAGAGGGATTAATGATATGTATACAGAAGGGTTTTCTAGATGTTGAGGTAGAATCAGATTTTATATGATTGTGCAAACTGGAATTTTTTGTTAGACATGCTTGAGAGGTGTGGACTGAAGCGAGATGGTGTTATTGGATCAAATTTTGCATCTCCACCGCACGTTTCTCTATTTTGGTGAATGGTACTCCAACGGGCTTGTTCAGCAGCTTGAGGGGTTTGAAGCAACGTGATCCCTTATCTCCATTACTATTTGTTTTCATAATGGAAGCTTTTAGTAAAATGATCACAGGTCTCGTGGAATGGGGATTTCTATCTAGCATTATTGTTGGGGGTGCACGAATCGGCACACTTGAGATGACCCACCTCTTATTTGCAGATGACACTCTTGTATTATGTGGGGCTAGTCGTAGTCACATTCAAGCTTCGCGGGATCTTTTACTGTGCTTTGAAGCAATATCGGGCTTGAAAGTGAATCTTACTAAGCCATAATTAGTTCCAATTGGAAATGTTCCAAGTAATTTGAGCTTGGCCAACATTCTGGGGTGCAAAGTCTCCACTCTACCAATGAAGTATCTCGGTCTTCCATTGGGTGCCACCTATAAATCACAGTCTATTTGAGATGGGGTGTTGGAAAAATTGGAGTGCAAACTAACGAGTTGGAAGAGGCTTTATTTGTCCAAAGGTGGCAGAGTTATGTTAATCAAAAGCACTTTATCCAACCTGCCTACTTACTTCCTATCTTTATTTCCAATACCAAGTAAGGTGGCTCACCGGTTAGAGAAATTGAAAAGAGATTTCCAATGGGGGGGAATAGACGAAGAATTTAAATTTCATTTGGTGAATTGGGCTACAGTTTGTACCCCAATACCCGAAGGTGGGTTGAGAATTCGGAATTTGTTGGTTTTCAACAAGGCTTTATTGGGTAAATGGTTATGGAGATATCATGAAGAGAGGGGAGCTTTGTGGAGGGTGATCATAGATTTAAAATATGGTGGACTGTGGGGAGGATGGTGCTTGAATGAGGTGAGCGACATGGGGTGGGACTTCGGAAACACATAAGAAGAGGTTGGACCAATCTCCATTGAATAACACAGTTTGTAGTTGGGGATGGCTCTAGAATTAAATTTTGGAATGACTTATGGTGTGGAGATCGAATCCTCAAAGAAGCCTATCAAATACTATACAACATCACACAAAGAAAGGCAACGACAGTAGCAGAGCTTATGGATATCTCTAGTGGCTCTCCCCAATGGAATATTATTTTCCTTAGAGCTGCCCAAGATTGAGAAATTGACACATTTATAGATTTTTTCAATCTTGTCTCCAATTGCAGAGTGACTGGAGGAGTGGATAAGATGATCTGGTCACCATCCAAGAAGGGGAAATTTATTGTACAGTCGTACTATAAGTCTCTTATGACACACTCTACAAGAACATTCCCATGGAAGAACATATGGAAGACTAAAGCCCTCCCAAAAGCTTCTTTTTTTGTATGAACAGCTTCATTAGGGAAGATTCTCACCTTAGATAATCTATGGAAACGCCGATTCATTGTATTGGATTGGTGCTACATGTGTAAGAAAAGTGGTGAGTTTGTAGATCATCTATTATTGCATTGTGATGTAGCCAGGAGCTTATGAAACGATGTCTTTGCAAGAGTGGGACTCTTTTGGGTAATGCCGAGAAGGGTTGCTGACTTTTTGGCCAGCTGGCAAGGCATTCAGGGTAATTCTGAAATTGCAGCTATGTGGAAGATGATACCAACTTGCTTATGGTGGTGCATATGGATGAAGAGGAACGGTTGGAGTTTTGAGGATCGTGAATGGACAATGGATGAGCTTGGAATTTTTTTTCTTCACACTTTATTCCATTGGTCGATTGTAATAGACTTTAGTGGCATGAACATACAAGATTTTCTTGTAACTTTAGATAGTCATGCCTAGGTATGGCTTTTGTATATGTCTCGTGTACTTGGCTTCGCCTATTTTCAATAAAATTCTTATTTACTGATAAAAAAAAAATCGGCAATTTGGAGTTTTTGTACTATTTTCTTGGGAGTTGCATTTCTAAGGAGAAATGGCGTTCACAGAGCATTATTCTATATTGGTGAATGGCACTCCCTGCACTCCCCCCCTCAGTAGTTCTCGTGGATTAAGACAGGATGATCGACTATCTCCGTCACCTTTTGTTATGATCATGGGCTGTTAGCAAAATGTTATCAGCTATCGTTGATGGAGGAACCTCTCTCTTTGGCTTGTTAGTGGGGCTATTAATCTTGGTGTACTTAACATTCCCACCTATTATTTGCAGATGATACTGATAACTTGTGATGGTCTATGGAGAGGAATGGAAGTGATTGACACCACAGTTATTTCGCGTTCCAGTTTGCAGAGTGATTACATCTACTCTTTGAGGGTTCTATTCTTATGCTTTGAAGTTGTTTCCAAGTTGAAAGTAAATTTGGCCAAGCTAAAGTTTGTCTGTCACCTTGATCAAGAGTACTCTCTCAAATTTGCCTACATGTTTCCCATCCTTGTTTCCTCTCCCCACCAATGTGGCCAATCGAATTGATAAGCTACAGTGGGGCTTTTTATGAAGTGAGCTAGGTGTAAGAGTTCAAATTTCACCTAGTAAATTGGGCTAAGGCATGGTCTCTGATTTTTGAAGGAGGTTTGGGAGCTTGAAATCATCATAATGAATGTAGGCATTGTGAAAAATCGTAGTGGATTCCAAGTTTGATTGTGCTTGGGGTTAGTGGTGTTCTAGCGAAGTACATGGGCCACATGGGTGAGAGATTGTTGAAAAAATCAGAAGAGGGTGAAGGACTTTTTCTTTGCACACTAAATGGGGTAGGGTAATGGCTCTAAGAACAAATTTTAGCCCAATTTATGGTGTGGAGATTGGACCCTCAAGGAAGTTTTCCTAAAGGTTTATAGTCTCACACATGCAGAAGGCTTTACTGGCTGATTTATGAGTATTTTCTAGTGGCTCTCCTGAGTCAAATGCTATTTTTGTCAGAGCAGATCATGGTTGGAAGTTGATGACTACACAGAATTTTTCAATTTCCTGTACTCTACTAGATCATGTCTTGGACACGCAGATAAGAGCCTTTGGACTTTTACTTTTACATTGCGAGGTAGCCAGGAATATGTGGGATGAGGTGTTTAACAGAATGGACATAGCGTGGGTTATGTTGAGAACCGTGCTGGATGTTTTGGCCTGCTGGACCTCAATTCGAGGTGTGCGACAGATCAAAGCGGTTTGGAAGATGATTCTTATCTGTATTATGTGGTGCTTGTGGCAGAAGCGCAATGAAAGGATTTTTTAAGACAGAGAGATCTATGGCGGAGTTAAAAATGTTATTTTTTAGGACTCTTTGTACTTGGGCCATTGCTGTGGGCTTTAATGGCATGGATTTTCACGAGTTTTTAGTTTCTAATGCTCCTACTTAAATAGGGCATATTCTGATTTGTAATTGACAGTTGATTGGATGAATAAATACTTATTTTACTTATAAAAAAAAAAAAAAAAAAGATAAGAGCCTTTGGACCCATTCCAAGAAAATGAAGTTTACTATTTGTTTTTTCTAATAGATCCTTAAAACTCCTTAGAAAACACCCTCACCATAGATAATTCAAAGAAATATCATATCATTATGGCTAATTTTTTTTTATCAGTAAATAAGATCATATCATTATGCTAATTGGTGGTGTATGTGCAGAAAGAGCAGGAAATCTGTAGATCACCTTTTACTCTATTGCAAGGTTGCCAAATTTTGCAGAATGATTTCCTCAGTAGAGTTCGGCTGGTTTGGGTTATGAATAGTAGACCTCTTTGCTAACTAAAAAGAATTATATGGCAGCCCACAAATTGCAGCAGTGTGGAAGATTGGCCCCGATCTGTCTAATGTAGTGTATTTGGAGGGAAATGAATGATAGTAATTTTAAGGACTGTGAGCAAACAATGGAAGAGCTAAATCCTTCTTCTTCAATGCTTTGTTCCATTGGGCAGCTGCTATACATCTTAATGTTCTAAGTTTTCATTTCTTCCTAATAGGGTATTTCTCATGTATACATTATTTGTACATGATATATGCCTTTTGTGTTTTTTAATAACTTCCGATTTCCTTTTCTTTTTTTTTTATAAGAGGAGTTTTATTGACATGAATGCATAAATAGGAGTAGCCCAAGTACACAAGAATAACTTTAGATTACATATAAAAAGAGTATTGCCATGGATGTGAACAAAGGGAATCCGAGATGAATCTATTAATTCTTAATTTTCCATCATGCCACATTTAAACATGGTAGCACTTTATATCTTTATAAATCTTATATAAACCCTCCCCAAAAATTTAAGCAGGCAGTGTGACGTATTAGTCTCATTTGATGTTGTGATACCTCATATGATAAGGATAAGGGTAGGTGGTATATGGGATTCCACATTGCTTGAGAATGAGAAGTTCTTGCTCTTTTTAAGGTTCCAATGGGGGTCCAATTGTATCATTGACTAGTCCTTTTAGAGTATAGGCCATGTGATTTGGGCCTTCCATTGGGGTGTTCCAGATGTTGGATCCAATAGAGCAGTTTTGGAGGCATCCACTGCCACATTCTTTATGGAACTATCATACAACAGCCGCATGGAACTATTGCTTGAGTTATTCCACACAGAGAGGGGGGGGGGGGGGGGGGAGAGAGGAATTGTTGCTGTGTAACCTAGATTAAGTGCAGTCCAACTAACAGCATCCTGTTTAAACCGGTAACTCCCCATATCCATAATCCACAAACCTTGCATTATTGTTTATTAGGACCATCTCACGCACAGAGGGTGGCCTTATATGTAAGCATACTGACATATAATGTGCAGCCATATACCCAAAACGACCTTAAGCTAAGTTATGTGCGTAACAAGTTATCAGGTTTGTCTATTTAATAAAGTGGAGTGTGTATGGTATGCCCACTGCCTATAAGCATTCATCGTTTGAAAGCCTGACAAAGTGCTTCCTACTGTTAACTCCTCAATTTAAGGCATAAAGCATATAAAGAAAGGCATAGGAAAAGACCGGCCTTAAATGTCAAAACAGATGTGCTATTTTGCAAAAAGAAAGCACATACCTGACCAATATTGCCCACATCCACAGCAACATGACCGTAGTTCTCCCACAATTGCCAGCTGTCTCGCCTGTCACCAAATCATGTATGGTCACTACATATCATACCTTTAAAACAAAAAGTGAAATTGTGTGTGAGCATTGCATGCAGGTGTGTGTGGAGACATGGCATTCTATTCATGGGAAGAAAAACCAACTTGAACTTTAAGGCCTCTTTAAAAGCAATGAAAGCCTCTTTGCTCCTCTTCTTGATCATATGCCTGCATAATTGGTAACATGCATATAATTTATGCAAAAAACAGAAACGAAAAAAGTGTGCATATAATTTTAAAAGGGGGAATTACACTTTTCACCAAAAAGTACAACCTGATTTTCACTTTATTTCCCAAACTAAAGGTTAAGATTGTACCACGTGGCCAAGTTTTAGTTTATTTTAATGGAGAGTACAAGTAGAATATCTCGGTAATTTAGGGTACAATTTGAAACTTTTAGTAGTTTTTTTTATCAGTAAATAAAGATTTTAGCAGTTTGGCATGTATGGTGAAAAACATATGGTGGTTTGTGTGTAAAAAAGTGTAATTTCCCCTTTATTAAAGCTAGAAGGAGGAATTAAATGACAAATAAATATCCAAAGTGATAAATGACAAGCCATTCAAAAAAAACTTTTAAATATGAAAAAATGATTCCTATTCTTCATTAATGGCTCAAAACATAACCCTTCGTGTCTGATGTTATTAAGAGAGACTAATTAATATTTCAAAGTAATAGAGCATAACAAATTATTATTAAGAGATAAAACAGTTACAAATGACAATTCACTTGTCACAGACAGGAACCGCAGCAAATGCCCGCTGATCAATGAACACTTGCACCGAACTCGCCCATATATAACATAAAATTTCTCTGCGAATTCCTTTCCTGATTCTCACAAAGGAAAGTATTTCAATGCAAACAGCCTATGTTCTGGAACAATAGGAGAAAATCCTATAAGGTGAGATACTAAAAAACAAATAAGCAAGCAGTACTGAAAGCAGTGAAAAAACACTCTTTCGTTTCTCCCACCATTTCAAGCCTTTATACAAAATCTTGGTTCCCTTATCCCTAGTACTCCAAGTCCCTCACATATTCCAACAGATTTAAAAATGTCTAACAGCATACATTCTGGTCGAACTAATATAGAACTTACAAGTTTTGTGATCAGGATATATATATAAGACTAAGCAATAACAAAGCACAAGACCATGCAGTACATGACATTAAAAAATCCAGTCTTGGCAGTTTGTAACATAGAAAAAAAAAAGGCCCAGCAAAAGAGCAGAAAATATACCATTCTAAGTTAAATAAGAAAAATATAGAAACTCAGGTTTCATCTTTAGAAAAAATCTTCTTCACTAGGGAATCAGGGATGTCTGACACATGAAAGTGGTACTGTTCCATTGACAGCCGAGGCCATCATAAAATTCTAAACAATGATCGAGGTTATTGTCAAAAAAAAAAGAGAAGCTATCTCATTGACAGAAGGATAATGTATGCAAAAAGCTTAGGTCAATAAAAAATTAAAATGGTAACACTGTATAGATGTGAAATAAAACTAAAAACAGCATAGTTCAGAATGCAAGATGAAGTACAGAAACAAGAGCATACAAACAAGCAATGTTATTCCAAGCCTCTCCGTTATCAGGATCAAGTTGAACAGCACGAGTAAACCCATCCAGAGCCTTTTCAACATCTCTAGCCTATAAAAATTCATCAGCAATAGTTTCAGAAATTTCAGATAAGCTGAAAAATAAAAATTTGTGCAAAATCCCATAGAACAGAGAATTAACCCAAATGCAGATTGCATAAGTTACCTTCAAAGCAGCCGCACCAAGGGCAAACCAACCATCTGGATACAAAGAATTCAGGGCCATTGCAGACTCCCTGAAACAAAAGAAGAAGGATGTAGTTGTAAACCCAAATAATTATGCGCGGCATTAGTTACATTCAATGCCAAATAATGGAAACAGTATGTAGAAGGCACTAAAGCAAACTAACCAAAAAACTTTTGATGTCTCATAGTCCCCTCTATTGTATGCACTGCGAGCAAGACACCGCTGTCAAACCAACTCAATCGTGTTAATAAAAAATCCACATAGAAGCAGCCTGATTAGTAGTTGTTTATGCGGAATGGAATCACCTTAGCTCTAGCCGACCTACTATTTGAAACTTCCAAGGCTTTTTCGTAGCAAGCATCATTATTTGTGACATCACCCAATGAACACCTATACATAAATTTTGAGCAAGTGAGATAGATTGTGGAAACCCATAGGCTAGCTCTTTCGTAATTCTGTTTTGAAAGCTTAGGATCATCACTCACATGCATTGGTTCATGCAAGGAGACAACAACAGTGAGGGTACATAAGAGGGGAGATATAGCCTCAAGATAAACAAACAAAAAGGCAAAGCGCAGATAAGACCCGAGTTAGTACCATTCTAAGAAAAACTACTAGCTACAGAAGTTGCTTGAAGAAAAGTTAAGAGTTCTGTTTGACCATAATATGTACAGATCCTGTAAAACAACAAGTGGCGTGGCAAAAAACATGGCTTTGCTCCAGCATGATAACAAAGAGGGAAAGACCATGACCTATAAATGAAACTTTTATTGAGAAAATCTGTGACTTCAAAGGCAAACTTTATGTCAAAATCAATGATCAACTGGTGGGAGTCTGCCATTAGTTAAGCCCTCAGGAAGTTCAGCTGAGTGTTTTCCAGAGAGTAGTTGAAAGATAAGTAACTGCTGGTCCAAGCAGGCTCTATGTAATGGTAGTCATAGCCTCTATAAGACGGTCTTTGGTCTTTGCTGCAAACCTTTTGCTGATTATTCATTATTTTCAAGAGAGATAAAGGATTGTTGTAATTGAACTTATACTGATCATTAAAATACACAAATACATGCACATAGTACAGTACTAAAAATAAATTAATCCAATAATCAAACTGAGATAGATCCTTATAGGGTTAGAAAGCTAGGAAACCTTTGAAATGATGCCACCACCACAATAACACATTTTTGCAAATAATTAAACATCAATCCACCTACTTATAAAAAAAAAAAAAAAAATTAAACATCAATCCACCTGCCACTTTCTTGCTTGCTTCAGTTATTTCCATTCTAGACATTTACCAAAAAGTCTTGCATAATTTAACTAGTAAAATAGATGTACATGCTACAATTGTATGAACAAAATGTCAACTGGATACAAATCCCCATGAGCTTGACCAAAAGGAGAAATAAAATACAAATGAACAACTAGCATACCATAATCTGGGGTCATTTGGCATTTCAGATAACCGTTTCTTTATGAGTTCGACGGCTGCTGCTTTCTTCTCCAATAGGCTGTTTTACATTTTGTATCTCCCATGAAACTCACAGCAAGAAATACATATAAAAAAAATTGAGGAAGGAAAAATCAACTCGTACAATGGTTGTCAAATATTAACATACCGGTAGCAAAATATTAGATTATCCCACAACTCTAAATCCTCGAAAATTTTAACTGCCTCTCCAATCATACCACAGCGCACCAAAAGTTCACCATATTCCCTAATATTACAGCAAAAAGAAAAGGGAACACAAAGAAACAGCAGTTAAGTAAACATGGAAGGAATAGAGATGATATCTGATCAATGAAAAATGTAGTAAATTCTCTCTTTTCTTTTCTTTTTCTGTTTGGGTTGGGGGGCTGCTATAGCATTTAAGGATAATGAAAGGTGAAGTTATACTTTCGCAAGGCAGGAATAGTAGGGCTATAAACCCCAAAACAAAAAGGAATCCGTTGTGCCACTCCAAGAGACGGATCACAGATCCTCTGGACCTGAAATAGTGCAAAAATTATTTGTGAGAAGCTGTTGTTGAACAATAGTAGATAAATAACTGAATTTCTTTAAGATCTAGCGAACAATGATACACATCACATAACTGGATTTCTTTAATATCTAGCAAACAACGATAAACATCATACCAATTTATCCATCATCAGCAAAGCACGCTCCTTTGTGCGACTACGAGTCGACTCCCATCGAATACGTAAGATGTCACAGAAAGATTGTATCTGAAGAGGAAAAATATTATCAACTGTTAGAGGGTTTAATGAGACTAAAATAATATGTTAGTCAAGGAATTTGTTCCAAAGGTAGTTTTGTCACATTACTATATTGTAACTTATATGTTTCAATAAGAGTTTGAGAGAGGAAACAAGTGTTTTCTGCCTCCTTCCCTGGAAATTTGGTAACATAGTATCAGAGGCAGATTCTGGTCCTAGGAGCTGTGGGTTATGGGTCCACCACCACTAAGATTCAAATTGATCAGAAGTTATGTATATTGGGTTCTAAAGGTATTATTCATATTCATAAAAAAAAATAAAGGTATTATTCATGAGACCTCGTGCGTTCACACCCCACAACGAAATGGTATGGTTGAACACAAGAATTTTCATTTCTTAGACATGGCCTGCGCTTTCTTATTTCATATGCCTGTTCCAAACAGTGTTAAAGTGACGTTGTTCTTACTGCTCTTGCTATCTCATTAATCGAATGTCTCCTGTCTTATATCGTGCTTCTCCTCATTCTCTTATATTTCCTTCTTCAAATTCATTCCTTTGCCATTGAATGCTTTTGGGCATGTCCTCTATGCACATCATTTGGGTCCAGGTTTTGATAAGCTTGAACTTTGTGCCACTAAATATGTATTTCTAGGTTATTCTACAACACAAAAGGGATCTTGATACTACAGCCCTGTTCTTCGACAGCACTTTATGAGTGCAGATGTCACGTTCATTGAATCCACTCCCAGGTTTTCATATGTCCCTTCTTCATGTCATTATACTCTCTCGCCAACAGTTTCCCTCTTTCCGCTCCTAGATCCATCTCTACATGGTCCCATTCCTAATTCTCGTCTAAAGTCACCTTCTACACCGCATTTGCCCGATCCATTTCAAGTATATACACATCACCCTTGGCCATCAATTCATGTACATCCAACATCATCCTTAAAATCCTCAGACTAGTGCCTTTACCTACATCCGACATATTGCCAATTCTGATTCAAAAAGGTAAACATTCTTGTGCCACCCAATATTCTATTAGTTAGTTTGTAACTACTCATTCTTTGTCTCATTCCATTTCCTCCCTTATTTCACCTCTCTCTAGTGTTTCTATCACAAAGAAAATGCAAGATGCCTTCTCTGACTTTGGGTGGGGGCAAACAATAGAAATGGGCATAGAGACCTTGTATTAGAACAAGACTTTTTTTTTACAAGTAATAAGAGATTTTATTGAAAATGAATGTATAGGCGAAGCCCATGTACACAGGAAGTATACAAGAGAAAACACCCAAATACATTTTAGAAAAAAGAAATTGACATCAGAAAATAATGAACAAAGGAACTGTTATTCCCTAAAGCTGAAGACCAAGACAATAAGGAATGTACAAAAAAGTTCCAAATTTGTTCTAAAGAACGTTCTCTGTCATTAAAACACCGCTTATTCCTTTCCATCCAAATACACCACATAAGACACAAAGGGATCATCTTCAAAGCCGAGCCCACTTGAGAACAGCCATGAATCTCATTCCAACATGCGAGTAGGTCAACCACTCTCGACGGCATCACCCAAGCCAAGCCAATTCTACAAAAAAAGCCATTCCACAAAGCCCTTGCCATCTCACAATGAAAAAGAAGATGATCCACTGTTTCCCCATTCTTTTTGCACATGCAGCAGCACTCCATAATGATAATACCTCGCTTCCTTGTCCAGCGTCAAGATTTTCTCAAGAGATGCTGTCCAAAAGGAAGGCACATGTGGCCTCCAAATACGCTTCCAAGGGAAGGAAGGACTATCCTGAGAAGACAATAGCTTATAATATGAACAAACAGTGAATTTTTTACTCCCCTTCGACATCCACAACATCCTATCCACAGCATTACATCAAACCTCAGTGAGTATAAAAAACTAAAAAAAGTTGAGACTTCATCAATCTCCCAATCTTGAACAGCTCAAGTTAAACAAATATCCCACTAAATCGCACCATTAGAATGACAAATCAGATCTGAACGGTAGCATACAGATCTGAAGCCAATCTAAAAATAGCCAGAAACACCCTATTGAGGGCCCACTTACCACACCAAATGTCAAACCAAAAGCAGATCCTCGATCCCTCGTCAACAGCAAAGTCCACATGATTGACAAAACTCTCCCAACCCTTTCTAATGAACTTCCAAAGCCCCATACCATAAGCCCCCCGAACGGCGTTAGAACACCAACCCCCCCATGCACTACCATACTTCCGATCAATGACCTCCCTCCAAAGCGATTCCCCATCCAATTGATATCTCCATAGCCATTTTCCCAAAAATGCCTTGTTGAAAAATCCTCAAATTATGAACTCCTAGCCCTCCAACCGAAATGGGAGAACAAACCTTATTCCAACTAATAACATGGAACTTAGTAGTTTCGCCCATACCACCCCATAGAAAAGCACAAAACAACTTCTCAATCCGGTTTGCCACTCCTGTATGCAGTGGAAACAACGATAAAAAATAAGTAGGGAGATTAGAGAGAGTACTCTTAATAAGAATGAGTCTACCCCCTTTAGATTAGTATAGTTGCTTCCAACCAGCCAGCTTTCTCTCAACTTTCTCAAAGACCCCATCCCAAATAGCCCGAGCCTTGAAAGGCGCCCCCAATGGGAGACCCAAATATTTCTTAGGAAGAGAGGTAATTTTACAGCCCAACAAGCTTGCCAAACTATTAATGTTTCGCACCTCCCTCACAAGAACCAACTCCGACTCCTCCCCCACAAGAACCAACTCCGACTTGCCAAGATTCACCTTTAGGCCCGAAACAGCTTCAAAACATAATAATACAGCCCTTAAGGCTTGAATATGACCATGATTCGCATCACAAAAATGAGGGTATCATCTGCAAAAAGAAGATGTGAAAGAGTAATAGACCCATTAATGACATTATCAACTGAAAAGCCAGAAAGGAACCCCCCCTACAGCGGCCTCCACCATCCGATCCAATGCCTCCATCATAATGACAAAAAGGAAGGGAGATAAGGGGTCCCCCTGTCTCAATCCGCGCGAGCTATGGAAAAAACCAGCAGGGTTACCATTAACCAATACTAAGAATCAAGCAGTAGAAACACAGTGCCTAATCCATGAGAACCACCTTGCCCCAAAACCGCATCTCCCAAGCATATAGAAAAGGAAATTCCAATTCACATGATCAAAAGCCTTTTCCATATTAAGCTTACAAAGAACACCAAGAGCGCCCTCCCTCATTGGAGTGTCTAGGCATTCATTAGCAATAAGCACCGAATCAAGGATTTATCTACCCCAAACAAATGCATTTTGGGGCTTAGAGATGATTTGCTACATCAACTTGCTCATACGATTAGCCAGGACCTTTGATATTATCTTGTAAACCCCACTCACAAGACTAATAGGTCGAAAATCCTTGAGCTCATAGGCCCCAAGTTTCTTTGGGATTAGAGCAATGAAGGTGGCATTAAGAGTTTTTCGAACTTTTTAAAGGAGAAAAACTCCTGAAATTATCTCCTATGTTCATGCCCTTTTTCTTGCTGCTAATCTTGATTGGCCTTTGTTTCAATTATGTCAAAAATGTTTTTATGCGGGGATCCATATGAGGAAGTTTATATAGAGCAACCACCTGGTTTGTTGCACAAGTGGAGTATCAAGGACATAGTGGTAAGCTAAAAAAAGACTTTATATGGTCTCAAGAAATTTTTGAGAGCATGGTTTGGAAAGTTCTCTGAGGCGGTATTGGAGTTTGGTCTCCAAAGATAATATAGATCATTCAGCATTTTATCTACATGGTGATGCAAATTATATTTTTCTTGTGATGTATGTAGATAATATTTTAATCATCAGAGATGACTCAAGAGGTATTGCTTGATCGAAACAGTTAGCAACATTTTTGTACAAAGGACTTGGTTTCTCAGCTCCTACTCTCTCACTGTTTTGTGATAACCATGCTACTGTACATATTGCACCTAATCTATCATTTTCATGAAGAACCAAGCATATTGAAGTTAATTTTCATTTCATTCATGATAAGATACTCATTGGAGATATATCTAAACCATTCGTGAAGTCTGACAACCAGTAAGTTGATCTGTTTATAAGGTCTTTGTGTGTTCATAACTGTTAGATTTTATTTTCTCCAAGCTGGGTTATATGATATAGATGCTCCAGCTTGAGGAGGTGTGTAAGAAGAGTTCTTTAGGGGCCAAAATAATATGTTAGTAAAGGAATTTGTTACAGGGGCAGCTTGTCCGTAATTGTAACCCATGTATATATCAGTAAGAGTGTGAGAGAGGCAATGTGTGTTTTCTGCCTCTTCCTTTTTAATGCAAATATCATCACATTAACAAGTCACATAGGAGTGAAAAATCATTAGATAAATGAAATTAACTGTTAGACGACATTGGTTACTAAAAGGCTCTAAAGCCAAGAAACAGAGAGTCAAGTGCTATCAGAATATTTAAAATACACATCTATAATGGAGTCTCAACTAGGTAAACCAGGTTGATTTCATCTAGCAATTAATAACGAAGCCTTGAATACTTTATCAATTATCGCTGCCTTGTACTTGAAGGTGGTGCCCATCATTATAAGCCTCATCCTTACATCTTAAGGCACAAACTTCAATTCTGAGAATTTAGACAATTGATAAATTGACAGTTGAAGAAAGAAATGTTCTAGACAGAAAAATAGAAAATGTAATGAGTAATTACATAATGCAGTAATCTTATACATACAATGAAGTATGATGATTGCTGAGAATCGATTGCCTCAATGTATGGAGCCATATCCCATCCTGAAACAGAAATTAGGCACTTGAATAACCAAAGAGAGCCTTTTCAGAAACTCGCTTCAGAAAATAATTAAGATAAGACCAATGGGTAGAGGAACTCTTGTAGAAACGAATCCTTGCTCTATGGATAAATATCAAATGAATTGAGACAACAGTAGAAGCAAATACTGTGTTGATTGATTGCGTCATTATAGTGGTGGAGATTTTAACTGCTTGGCTCCAGTGGCAAAAGTCAGCAGTGGATCTCACATTTCAAAGTAAATTCATATCTTCTTATTTGTTGTGGTCATTCATTTTATGCTTGATTAATCTTTTTCTTTTTTTTTTTTTTTGATAGGTTGCTTGAACAATCATTTGTTATCAACCAAATGGATGGATTGGTTTTTTGTAGTTAAAGAAACAAGCAGCAGCATAAAATAATTTGTGACATACTGCTCCCTTTTTTTCTCTCTTTTTAAATTATCAGAAAAAAAAAAAAATGGAGAAGTATTTAATAAATTATGCATACAAAATTAATAAGCGACTGATCTAATGACAATGTCAACAAAGTCTAAGCCCTTCTGGTACAATAAGACAATCCTTCATTACCACAAAAACGAATAATCAGGAAACAATATAGCCTTCATTTCAAAATGACTGTTAAACTATTGCTTCCTTTTCACTAAACATGCAAAACAAGCTAAGGCCCATATCACAACCATAAGTATGTGTCTAGAACTCACTTTGCATTTCATCATGCCGAGTGCTCTTCTCAATAAGAAGACATTGGGCCAGAATCACAGCCTGTTGGATTCCCATTAAAGGAGCCGCAGCAGGACCACCATTTTGAATCCCTTGCAATCTAGTTTCTTCACTATTATTCACTAACAATTTTGGAGTCATCAATATGTCAGAGACATCACAGGTTTCATGTTGATGTTGACATGAATTATCCTCTATATTACTGGAAACATTTTCCTGGAGGCCAGAGCTTTCTGAGGGGCATCTACCATCACCGTTTGATGAGCTTGTGTTTACAACAAGTACCATCTGTGCCTTAGGTTCTACCTATACCCAAGAGTGATTGGAAAAACTTAGTAGAAGTAAGTCCTCCAACAAACTTGTAAATTATGTTACTTCGAACACTTTACCTGATGTACAGCTCGAAAGCCAAGAACCCCAGTGACAGAAAGCTGAAGCCCAGATGCCAGTTCAGCTGACTCAAAATGTTGCCTAACAGCAGACAGGTACTTCAGCAAATAAAGATAAGGTTCGGATAATTGAAAACCAAAATCCCATTTCAACATTAAACAAAGGCTTCAAATAACAATTGAAAGCACCTCTATAGAGGAAAATTGTGGATTTCATGAAATCCACTAAATGCTTTCAAATAAAATTTTATACGACTAAAGTTTCTTTTTCTGATTAAAAGCAATATGACCACCAATTAAGTTGATTAAATAAAATGGCTTACTCGTGATGACTCACCTGCTAGAATCTACTCTTCCATATGTGTACTCCATTATTCCAGCTTCTAAATGAACCATTGAAACGATTGCTGAAGCCTCTCCATCACGTAAACTTGAACCAAAATAGCTTGTTACTTTTTCTGAAGTGTCAAAATGGCCTTGAGTCTCACCCATATACACGTGCATCAGATCAAACAACGAAGACGACCTCTCATCCAAAATTCTTTGTTGAAGAAACACAATCCTAGCTAGCCACCACGAGATGCTACTAATTCCATAAGTGGAAGACACACCTCCTCCGAATGAAATGTCTCTTGTCCTCGTGACCAACATCTTAGCAAATACTATATACTTCATTGCAACCAAAAAAAGATTATTTGAGATTCCAATTTAACAACTACAACAAGAATAACAACAACAATGATATGATAAACAGATAATATTTTTTTTATAAGTATGATAAACAGAGAATATTACCAGTCAACAATATTCAGTCTATTGACAGATTGAAACGATTCAAAATTACGGATTTTCGCAACCTATTCCAGTTAAAAACTCGGGTAACTTAGTAAAAAGAACAAAAAGAAGATGTCTTTCCTCATAACAACGAGTGGCAATATCCAATTCTCGACCATCCACAACAACAAATGGACCTCACTAAATGTGGGGATCCTTGGGACACCACAAAACGCGGCGATTTTGATAAAATAAAATTAGCAGATACCTGTAGATTTGACAACTTTCCAAGCAAGTCAGAGCCAGCAGCCATAAGCTGATTACGCGCCCAATTCTCCCATTCCACCGCTTCTTTATCTCCTATTAATGCCAATGGACATTTCGGCATTATTTCCTTCAAGGGCCTAAAAGGAATCGAATTTAAAATTTTAAAAAATATGGATTGTTTAGTATGCAAATTGCAACTTTTGGTAGTTCATGGTGAAAAAATGAAAAACAGAGGTACGTGGTCTGGCTCACCCTGTCAAGTTGCACCTAGTAAACCCGAGGAACGCAGCTATGGCGACGCACATCACGAGCACTATCCTACAGGCCTTGTCCTTGTCCCTTTCGTCCTCTTGGGATTCATTTTCTTCTAAAATAAATGACTCGACGAGGTCGAGCGACTCGGAGTACACTCGGTCGGCGCACTCGACGGAGTCAACGTAAGAGTCACCGGAGAGTTGGAAGACGAGTCTTGCGGCGTCAGAGGAGAGGGCGCGGAGATAGTCACCTGCCTCAATTAAAGCGAGGATGTCTTTGATTAGTGCGTGGAGAGAGTTAGTTCGATCGGACCGCGCATGGGGCGGCTGAGGAGAAGAATCGGGCAGTGAAGAAGCGAGGGTGCAGCGGAGGAGACGGAGCTCGTACTCGCGGAGGAGCAGCTCTGTTTCGGTTTGGAGTTGTTTCGACATGTCGTGTTCTCAGCAGAGGCTTCGAACCGCAGAGACTAGAAAGAGGTTTTAGGTTCTCCTTTGTTTTGGGTTTAAAAGCTTTCGAGTTTCGAGCATTGATCGGATGGTGTAGCGTCCATCGTAAAAGGCCTAGGATCGAAAACTTTAGGTAAATAATTTTTATATGTTTTAAATTATTCTAAAATGTTTGATAAACTTGTGAAGTTAATGGAATGGAACAAAACAATAAAATTTACAAGTCTTTCAAAGTTGTAGAGTAAATAAAAAAATATGTTTGAAAAATAAAGCATCATTTATATAACTGATGAGTTTCTACGGTGTGTTGAATGTGTGAAAAGTAACTTTCTTTTATTTATTTATTTATTTATTTATAAATCTGAAAATCTCTCTGTTTTGCATTTGCAAATTACAATCACATTGACTACTTGCGTCTCTCCCTCTCAAACCGTTTTGTTTGTTATCGTATATGAGATAAGATAAAATGAGTTGAAATAAAATATTATTAGAATATATTTTTTAATATTATTTTTATTTTAAAATTTAAAAAAATTAAATTATTTATTTTATTTTATAAAAAATTTAAAAAAATTATAATAATAAGATAATATGAGATAAATTAATAAGTATTGTGAAAAACAAAACGTTTTAAACAAGAGAATGAGACAGAACGTTTATTAAAGGTACATTATATAACATCGATATTATTGAATACAACGTTTTAAGCAATCAAGGAATATTTTTTTATTTTTAGTTTTTAGAAACAATAAAGGAATAATTGAGATTCAAAAAGATAATGATAAATTTACTATTCTCTTATTATCTTTTTATTATTTTATAGTATATTTGAAATTTTTATTTTTTTAAGTATTTTTTTAACATCTATAATTATTAAGAAAAAATTAAAAATATATATAATTTTATTAATAGTTATTTTTTTATTCATTAAATAAAATAAATAAATAATAAATAATAAAAAGAGCGGTAGAGTAAGCATATCTTATTTTGTGAGAATTTCTCACTCACTTATAAACAGGGCAAAGTTGCACCAGTCAACTTGGCTTGGCTATTGAGCTCGGATTTGGCCTCTTTGGAAACAATAAGAAATTGAAGTACCTCGGTGCATAGTGCGATCGCACTCAAGAATAAGAAATGATCAAAGCAAAACGAATCTAGTCCTAGAGAGCAGCAAATCATGGCAATAATAAAGGAAACCAAAGACGACAGAACAGAGAAGTGCCCAAAAGAAATTTGAAAAACAAGACCAAAGAGAAGAAGACAGATCAGAGAGATTGTACAGGATCTTGGGGGAGAATCTATACTCTTTACAGCAAGCTTTATTTTTTCTCTTCAAAAGCAGAAACGGTGGGTCAGCTTGGTCTCTCCTGGGTCTTCCCTCTCGACTATTTATATCTCTTCTACTAATAGCTTGACATCGGAGATCATGAACGAGTCTACCTCAGCTCCCCCACCAAAAGATTCGAAGCCTAAATGGGTACTTCCCTACAGGACCCAAGATCTCGGAGAAATCTACACACTAGGTCGAGAACTCGGCCAGGGCCAGTTCGGCATCACATACCTCTGCACAGAGATGTCCACTGGCCACAAGTACGCCTGTAAGTCAATCCCGAAGCGCAAGCTCCTCTATGCAGAGGACTACGAGGATGTTTTGAGGGAGATTCAGATAATGCACCACTTGTCTGAGCATCCACACGTGGTGAGGATCCGAGGCACGTATGAGGACTCTGTGGCTGTGCACTTGGTGATGGAGCTCTGTGAGGGTGGAGAACTCTTTGATAGGATAGCGAAGAAGGGTCATTTCAGTGAGAGAGAGGCTGCCAAGTTGATAAAGACCATCCTTGGGATTGTGGAGGCGTGTCATTCTCTGGGGGTTATTCATAGAGACCTCAAGCCTGAGAACTTCTTGTTTGATAGTGCGGAGGAGGATGCCGCTCTTAAAGCCACCGATTTTGGGCTATCTGTCTTCTACAAGCCAGGTTCTTTCTTGTGATTCTTTTTCTTCAAGTTTATCTTCTATTCTGTGTTTCAGCATTGTTTTTATGGGCTTTCTTCGTTTATTTAGATGTAATTGTTGTTTTGAATTTGTTTGGATGGTTTCCAATATAGGTTTCTTGATATATTATTTTTTCAGGAATTTTTTTTCTTATTAGTGACAGCAACAGCCTCTTCTACATCTTATTTGCATGATTTACCAACCAGTCCATCATTTGCCAGGCATTTTATGTTTCCTGCAATACCACTTCTTTCCCTGTCGATTGCCCTGATTTTATCTTACTTGAGGTGTGATTTTCTAGAAATTCACGCCCCTCCCCCCCCCCCAAAAAAAATCTCCAGACATTATGATTTTCTGGATGAAAAATGTGTTTTGGGGATTCTGAGATTCTAAGACTTATCTTTATTGTCGATTTCTTAGTGCATTGCTTGCAATGAAGGCAGTGGATTGAAGCATATTTTTCAAATGCCGTTTCCTGTTGTTTCTCATTCTTTTCACCTCCTACGTAGAATATGGGCTTTGGAGCATTAATAGAATGCATATATCAAAAGGGCTAATGAGCAAGAGAACGGATGCTCATGTGTTCTGATGGAAACGGACCAAACAAAACAGAGGAAGAAAGAAGAGAGAATTGAGCTCTTTACAATCGGAAATTGGTTTCTGTTGGCTTATTAAAACTGAGGAGAATATAACAGACCTATATTTTGTTCTTATGCAGTCTGTACTTGGGTTCCATGAACATGAGAACACAATGACCAATGCCACCTGCAGTCTCTAGTGATGGAGATTCCCAAATAACATGGAATTGAAGATTCTCTCTCCCTTTTTTCTTTTGGCTAGAGAACATGTGCATGCATTACAACTAGAACTACCAATCTGAAAAGAACTTAACAACTTCAGAAGATTTGGCTACTTCTGTGATAGATTAGCCCATGTGACTGGACAAATGGGGTCTACTCGCCCTTTTTCTTTCATTTATTCTCGTCCTTTTTGTTTTTGTAAAATAACTAAATAATTGTGATATGCCTTGCTGAGTGAGTATAGGTGGTGAGTGGGACCCCGCATTGCTTGGAAAAGAAGTTCTTCCTCTTTATAATGATTCCAAAGAGCTTCAATTGTACTATTAACTAGTCATTTTGGGGAATAGGCCCATATGTGGCTTCAGCCTTCTGTGGATCGTTACAGTGATATGCATGGGTTTCTCCAAGAAATTATTTATGATCCGAAACCAGATCTATTTGTATGTGTCTTCTATGTACAACTTGTACATGTTCTACTGGGCTTTGGGTTCATATGGATTTATAGTGGGGTTTTGGAGTACCCAAAAAATTGAAAAATAAAACGCATAATTTATGTCTGGTTGTTCACAAGTTGTTTGGAAATGATGTGATCTGTACACATGGAAACTAGTGTTGTCTGCAAGCAACACGTCTTTTGGAAAGAGGTTACTAGAAATCATAGCTGATTTTTGAAAAACTGGCTTTTTATGGGATGTTAATGCTTTCCTGTTTTGATGTACTTGTGACATGACCTAATGCTTTATCATTTTAATATGGTGCTTTCTATCTGTTTGGAATAAGTGCTGATTTTTCTACGGTTTTTCCAGGTCAAACCTTCTGTGATGTTGTTGGGAGTCCATATTATGTTGCACCAGAGGTGTTGCGGAAGCATTATGGACCTGAAACGGATGTGTGGAGTGCTGGAATTATATTATACATCTTGTTAAGTGGGGTGCCACCTTTCTGGGCTGGTAGCCATCTCTGAATTCATAATTGATCAATGAATGAGGATTAATAGATATACCATTGGAAAATTCATGTTGTATACCTCAAAGTCATACTACCAATGTGGATTTTTCATCTTTTGTTATCTACAGAATCTGAAAAGGGGATCTTCCGAGAGATTTTACAAGGTAAGTTGGATTTTCAGTCTGAACCATGGCCTGGGATCTCCGAAAGTGCCAAGGATCTCATACGGAAAATGCTTGAACGGAATCCAAAGAAAAGACTAACAGCTCATGAAGTTCTTTGTAGGTCTCTTTTCACTTGTATAGTTGTCTTAAGCAAGGTGACGTGTTAAGGTTTCATAAGAAGATGAGGCTTAACAAGTCTTAACATGATCTTTGCAGGCCACCCGTGGATTGTAGATGACATTGCTCCAGATAAACCTCTTGATTCTACAGTGCTATATCGCCTAAAGAAGTTCTCTGCAATGAACAAACTTAAGAAGATGGCTTTGCGGGTAAGGCTTCAAAAGATGTGCAGCACTACATTTTAGTTGCATTTCTTTGAAAGTTCATTTCTTGGACTTCTGAGCACTGCTCTACAGTTTCTAAAACATGCACACACTCCATTTTCTTACTTATTTTTACCAATTAACAATTTCCAACCAAATGCTGATAAGTTGTTGAGCAAAAGTTACAATTTCCTAGTATGAGGTGCTATGCTTCTTAAAAATTTATAAATGATAGCTCAACTAACATTATTTATGTTGTTTGTGGAGGTTTCAACTGTCTGTGTACAAAATTATTAATTTCTGGCCTGATATGGTCTTTGGAGTCTGACATGCTGTGTAAATCTTCAGCTTCATTTTCATTCTTTGTAGCAAGACCCTGTTGAGGGGGACATTGACTTACAAACTTTTGAGAAAAATAGTCCTGATTGGAAATTCTGCTCTCTACACTGTGCAGTACTTGTGATCATAAACATAATCTAGTGCTCAATTCATTGGTTCAAGAGTCAAATGAATGAAGCTAGTTGTTAGGTTCCCTACATATTCATGAGCTTGTCAGAATCAGATTTGATACTCTCCCTCTCCTCGTTTGAGGAAGAGGAAAAAAAAAGGTCTCAATTATGGTATTCACATACACGCTATGCACTCTCACACATCTACCTATTTATGGAACCTGAAGCAACTGGAGTTTGAGAATAGACTATATCTACCAATTGTTGTTGTGTGCAAAAGAGGCACTAAGACAAGCTTGATTCTAGAGTTTTAGGCTGGAAAGCTGCCTACTTGCGAAAGTTGAATAACTCTAACTGAGTTAACATGTAATTTTTCTTTTGAAGCTCCACAATCTTATATACAGACTGATAATACAAATTATCAAGGGGATTTTTGTTAGGGTTTTATTCTAAACTTGAAATATCCGCTCAATTTTTCAAAGCCATCATAACATATTCAAAGATGTTGGCCAGTTATCGAAACAGATGTGGTGTAGAGAGATCATCTATTACTAAAACATTCATGCATGTCCCAGTGGTCAATTTCGTGTTCTCCAATTTTATATTAGAGAAATGTTTAGTCTACACAAAAATATAAGAAAAAAAATTTACAAAGTAATGTAGATTAAGTATTTTTGTTGTAAAGTGGATATAACATATCATGTTAACCCTTGTCAGTTTATAAACTTACTTTTTTAAATTTTTTTGTAGACCAAGCACTTGTCTTTATATTATGAGTAATTTTATTTGCATGCATAATACTTTGATAAATATGACACAAACAGTTATGTATCATGTATGTAAGCCTTACGTTGGATTGCACTCCTAGAAGGGGTGGCCTGTTTTATTGGTATGTGAATTAATTTTGAACTCTATTGTATTATAGGTCATAGCTGAGAAGCTTTCTGAAGAAGAAATTGGTGGTTTGAAAGAGTTGTTCAAAATGATAGACACAGACAACAGCGGAACAATAACATTTGATGAACTGAAAGATGAATTGAAGCGAGTGGGCTCTGAACTTATGGAGTCCGAGCTCAAGGATCTTATGGATGCAGTAAGAAAACCAATCTCCACAATCAATATAATCTACTGTGATTTTTTTATGCCGGATAAGAATCTTATTTGTGGGTGTTTGGTAGGCAGATATTAACCGCAGCGGAACAATTGACTATGGTGAATTTCTTGCTGCTACCCTGCACTTGAATAAGCTGGAGAGAGAGGAGAATTTATTGTCGGCCTTCTCCTTTTTTGACAAGGATGGCAGTGGTTACATAACCATTGATGAGCTTCAACAAGCCTGCAAAGAGTTTGGTTTAGGTGAAGTCCATCTTGATGAAATGATTAAAGAAATTGATCAAGATAATGTAAGTTTGTTCGTTTTATCTGACCACGATAAGATAGTTTTAGTTTCATATGAAATTTCATTAAGCAATCTTTACTTTACTTATATGCTACATGGTGTGGCAATAGCCATAACAAAATTGAAAGGACATTCCTTTTAAGTGGCGACTATTAAAAAATTAGAAAATGTTACGACTAGTAGTAGTATTATGTGTGGAAGGAATTCATCAAAACATAACTTGTATTGTGTTGTGTAGAAGATGAACTGAACCATGCATCTGTTTTTTTGTAAATGACATCTTTCTCTCTTTGACTCATCATCCAAGAACTTTATTGCCGATCCTATGCTAGCATCACCATTCTAACTTATGGCCTTATATAAATCAAGAGCTGGACCGGCAATCTGTTTTTATGAGTCAAGAATCCCTTTCTCTACTTTTGGAACTTTGCACTAATTAAAATCCTTTGTTGCAGGATGGACAAATAGATTATGGGGAGTTTGCTGCAATGATGAGGAAGGGCAATGGAGGAGTGGGGAGGAGAACCATGAGAAGCAAGTTAAATCTGGGAATGCCCTCGGACTGGTGAACAATAGGTCTAATGAGCTGATTGATTGTCCACCTTAAGTAATTAAACTTTTGGCAATTTATTCTTATGCAAGCATCCTTATGAATAGAAAAACGCTGATTAAATCTTTGAGTGGTGTTGCCATGAAGGCAACCTCATCTTTCTTCCATTGTAAGGTATTTGTGAGGCAAAATTATATGCCAGACAGCTTTTTCTTATTCCAAGCATTATATTTTCATTGTAATATACATATTACATATATATTTTATACTTTATAGTCCTTTTACACGTGTCTATGTAACTTGTAGTATTCTCTTTTGTATAATTGTATTTTCTACTATTTGTATAAGTGTAATGTTGATTAATTTTTGTATTATTATTTTCAATTCTTCCATTCAGACTGTACATTTTACAGAAATAATATTTTCTCTTTTCCCTCAGACTTCGAGACTCTTTTTCTCCCCTTAGGGCGCTGCCCTTTCATCTCCTCTCTAGGGTTTCGTTCTTTACATGATATCTGACGTTTTGCTTCTATGGCGCTGAGTCACAAGTCCGTCTCTGAGGATTTTGCGAGTCCTTTCTTTCTCCATCCCAATGATAGCCCTGGCATTCTTCTGGTCACTCAGCCACTCGTTGATGACAACTACCATATCTGCGAAGAATAAGCACGGTTTTGTTGATGGTTCCATCATCAAACCCTCCGATTCGAATGATCCTTTTCTCTCTCCATGGCTTTGTTGCAACAATATGGTGATATCTTGGGTTTTAAATTCTATTTCTCCTGATATCTCTACTAGTATTTTGTATATTACTACTGCACATGAGATCTAGTTAGATTTGAAGGAACGTTTTTGTCAAAAGAATGGTCCTAATTTTTTTTAGTTACAAAAATCGATTTCTGCACTATCTCAAGAGCCACTCTCTGTTAGCATTTATTTTACTCGCCTAAAAGATCCTTGGGATGAGTTAGCTAATTACAAGCTTGTTCTTGCTTGTTCCTGCTTGTTCTTGTGGAGCCATGCATACGTTGAACTACCATGTTCAACAAGAGCATGCTTTACAGTTTTTGATGGGATTGAATGAATTTTTTGCATTTGCTCATGCTCTAATATTGCTTATGGAGCATTTGTCTCCTTTGAATAAGGTTTTTCACTTGTTTTTCAATAAGAACAAGAACGAGAAATTTCTGTTGATCCTCTTCAACTTTTGATTCTCATGTTTTTGTTTCTAAAAATGATGGATCCAGATCTGTAAAGTCATTCTCTAAGAAGGAAAGGCCAGTATATAGACATTGTGGAATTATTGGTCATGTTTAGGGGTGTAAATTGGTCGATCCCGGTGATGGACAAGTCCATCATTTTTCCTAGACCAGACCGAACATCCATAGGGACCAGACCAGACCGGTAGTTATCGGTCCGGTCCAATTTTTTTTTTTTTCTTCTTTTTTTAAAATAAATTAATAAATTTTTTTTATTTAAATTATTAAATTAAAATTAAGTGGATTATTAACGTGGATCATATAACTAACTCATTAAAAAATATTTTATATGTTTAATGATAATAAATTAGATGAGATTTACATAATTAATTATACAATTATTATATAAAATATATTTAAAAATTAAAAATATATATTTTCCCAATTCGGTCGATCCGGTCTGGTTCGGTCCGAGGAAACCCCATCTCGGGACCGCATCGAAGATCGAAAGTTGAGAAATCCTTGGACCGAGACCGACCGGTCCAAGGATCGAAACAATCGATCCGGTCAGTTTATCCGGTCCGGATCGACCAGCTTTCACCTCTAGTCATGTTATTGAAAAATGTTATAAACTCTATGGTTTCACATCAAGATACAAACCAAAACCTAAGCAACAATCTATGGTCAATCAGGTTGCCAATTCTGACAACATTTCCTCAGTTGTTTCTCCTTTTTCTTTGACCGAGGCTCAATATCAGCAGTTACTGTCCCTACTTCATCCTCAAAATCCCTCTGATGAATCTTCTCATGCTATTAATGCAGTAACTTCGAATTCGTCCTTTTTTGGTACATATTTTTCTTCCAATAATTCTCGCTTTGTTTTTTCTTCTAGTACATCCACTGTTTTTTATTCCAATTCTTGGATTCTTGACACGAAAGCCACAGATCATATGGTTCCTTCTATTGATTGTTTTACATCTATCACCAATGTTATACATTCCTCTGTTAAACTTCCAAATGGCCAATCTGTGCCTGTCACACATATTGGTTCCATTCGAATTTCTGAACATCTTATTTTAAATGATGTTCTATGTATACCTTCTTTTACTTTTAAATTGATTTCTATTAGTAAGCTTACTCAATCACTCATTTGTTGCTTTTTGTTTTCTGCTGACTATTGTTTCATCCTGGATCTGATTAATTGGAGGCTGTTGGAGTGGGTAAATAGCAAGGAAGCCTTTATATACTACAACAACCAAGCTATTCTTTTTCTAAAACTCATGCTTTACCTACTTCATATACTGCCTGTTTTCTTAATCATTTGCCAATACATACTTGTTCTGCATCTTTCAAGTGCTCACTGTTTGAGTTTGGGCATAACAAACTGGGTCATCCTTCAAATTCAAGGATATTGTTTGTGAATACTTTTGTTCCAAATATGGTTGTTTCAAATAATCCTTGTATGATTTGTCCCTTAGACAAACAAAAAAGTTGTCTTTCCCTTATACTGCACAGTTATTTGCTGCTCCATTTGATCTTTGTACATTGTGATGTTTGGGGACCATATTATGTGTGTAATGTTGAAGGTTACAACTTTTTTTTTTAACTATTGTTGATGATTCATCTCGTGCTACATGGGTCTACCTTATTAAAAATAAATCTGAGATTTCTCTTCTTATTAATTTTTTTTTAAGATGATCAAAAATCAATTTAATCTTAAAATAAAAACATGTCACACTGATCATGGTACAAAGTTTTCACTATTTAATTTTTTTCATTCTAAAGGAATATACATCAACACAGCTGTGTTGAAACTCCAAATTCTGATGTGGAGAGAAAACATCAGCACATACTTAAAACATCTCCATCTTATACTCATTTAAGGACTTTTGGTTGCTTATGTTTTGCTTCTACTCTACAAAGATCTCGGACCAAATTTGATCCTAAAGCTTATGCTTGTGTTTTCCTTGGATATCTTTTTGGAATCAAAGGATATAAACTCCTTAATCTTAAAAAGAAATTAGTGTTTTACTTCTAGACATGTTGTTTTTCATGAACATGTTTTTCCTTTCATTTCTGAAACTTTTTCATCAATTTCTTCTACAAATCAATTTTCCCTTGTGCATCTTCAACATTAGACTCTTTTTCTCCTGTGTCTTCAACAGTGCCTTCATTTATTGATATTCTTCTACTTCACTTGATAATTCATCATTAACTTCTCTCCCTTCTACTACTGAAATTCCAACTCCACCTTCACCAATAATTTCTACCCCTTGAAGATCTAATAGAATCAGAAGACCTCCTAGTTACTTGAAGAATTTTGAATGTCAGTCCTCTACCTTTGCCCACTCTTCATTAGTTTCTCCAGCAAATTATTCTTCTTTCCCTTCTTTATCACACACCAAATATGATATCTCATAATTCCTTTCTTATGCTCGTCTTTCTTCTGCTCATAAATCCTTTGTTTTGTCCATCATTGCTCATATTAAACCTGAGTTCTATCATCAAGCAGTCAAGCAATCTCATTGTAAAGATGCTATGACTGCTGAGATCTCAGCCTTGGAAACTAATAACACATGGGCTGTTACTTCACTCCCTCCCTATAAAAAACCCATAGGCTATAAATGGGTCTACAAAATTAAGTATCGTGCTGATGGTTCAATTGAAAGATACAAGACAAGGTTGGTTGCTAAGGGTTATACTCAGCAAGAATGTTTGGATTATTCTGAGACCTTCTCTCTAGTAGCTAAAATGGCTACTATTTGAACTCTACTAGCTATTGCTACTGTCAATGTATGACATCTTACTCAACTTGATGTCAATAATACTTTTTTACATGGGGATTTATCTGAAGAAGTGAATATGAAATTGCCTCCTGGTTTTCATATTAAAGGGGGGTCCAAAGTTTGTAAACTCAACAAATCTTTTTATGGTCTGAAACAAACTTCTAGACAATGGTTTTCCAAGTTCTCCTCTTCTATTCTTGATTTGGGCTTTGTACAATCCAATGCTGATTATTCTCTCTTCACCAAGTCCTCGGGTTCTTCCTTTATTGCACTTCTTGTTTATATTGATGATATTCTCGTAGCTAGAAATGATGTGAATTCTATGGAGCATTTGAAGTCCTTGCTTAATGATAAATTCAAGTTTAAGGACCTTGACCAGCTCAAATATTTTCTTAGTTTGGAAGTGGTTAGATCTCTTGCAAGCATTTTGTTATGCCAAAGAAAGTATTCTTTAGAAATTCTTCAAGATGTTGGTTTGCTTGTTTTTAAATCAGCCTCTTTTCCTATGGAGCAAAATATTAAATTAGGTAAAGATGATGGAGTTTTACTCCCTGATCCAACTGTCTATCGTAGACCTATTGGGAAACTTCTTTACCTTACATTGACTCAACCCGATCTATCTTACTCAGTGTATAGGTTGAGTCAATATATGGCTTAGCCCAGGGAGCCTCATCTTACAGCAACTTATAGAGTTTTGTAGTATGTTAAGAGCACCCTTAGGCATGTTCTCTTCTTTTCAGTTATTAATTCTATATCCCTCAAAGCCTTTGAAGATTTAGATTGGGCTTCTTGCCCTGACAGTCGACGTTCTACTAGTGGATATTGTGTTTTTCTTGGAAACTCTCTAGTTTCCTAGAAGACCAAGAAACAATCAATTATTTCTCGTTCTTCAGTAGAAGCTGAATATTGTTCAATGGCATCCACCATTTGTAAAATCATTTGTTTTCTTACACTTTTTTATGATTTTGGCATATCACATTCTAACAATCTTCAACTTTTTTGTGATAGTCAGGCTGCTTTACACATTGCTCCAAACCCTGTTTTTCATGATCAGACAAAGCATATAGAAATAGACTGCCACTTCATCCGTGACAAAATCCAAGCTGGAATTATCAAGACCTTCCATTTGGCTTCTCATCATCAACTTGCTAATGTCTTAACCAAACCACTTGGCCTCCAACAGTTTCAGAATTTAGTCACCAAGATGGGAGTTCATTCCATCTACTTCCATCTACTCTCCATCTTGAAAGGGGGTATTACATATATATTTTATACTTTATAGTCCTTTTACACGTGTCAATGTAACTTGTAGTATTCTCTTTTGTATAACTGTATTTTCGACTATTTGTATAAGTGTAATGTTGATTGCTTTTTGTACATAGTATAAATAGGGCTTGTATATTATTTTCAATTCATTCCATTCGGACTATACATTTTACAGAAATAATATTTTCTTTTTTCCCTCAAGCTTCGAGACTCTTCTTCTCCCCTTAGGGCTCTGCCCTTTCATCTCCTCTCTAGGGTTTCGTGCTTTACAATACATAATAGAGGCAAACTCAAATGACAGGTAGATAAACAAGCAAAGACATAGATGAAAAAGCATTGACCAATAATTTTCTCCATGAGAAGACTTGATGCTATCAATGTATTAATTTTACATCGCGACCTTGGTTGGTAAGTACGTTTTTTTTTTTTCTTTTTGTAAAAAACATGTTACACAAATCAACACTTCAATAAGTTATATCTAAATGTTAACAATAAAAAATAACCTATAACTTGTATCTAAATGTTAAGTGAAATTTTCAAGGTACTAAAAATCACAATAGAATTTTGTTTTGAAAAATTATATTAATAAGCCGGTGTGGAGTACACATAATGCACATTGTTGATATGGTAGAATTTAATTTGTAAGAATAATTTACAAGTTTAAATTTTGCAAATCAAATCGTGTCACATCAATGATATGGATAATGTGTTTTTCACACTGATTGTTGTGAGAAACCACATTACATATAGGTGGGAATATCCCCGCATAGTGATAACATATGTTCCTCGAGGTCACATTTTGAGGGAAAGAGAAACCGGGCGAGCACGGCGAGAACAAGCACGGTGCTAGTCGAGCAAGGAACGAACGAGCAAGTACCAGGCAAACTAAGAAGGCAAGCAAAGCATTTGGACAAGCAAATAATAGGTAGGATTAGCACGTGGCAAGCAATACACGAAAGAGTGTGAGCAAAGTATCGATCGAGCAAATTTGGGTAAGTGAAGTAATGGGCATGTAAACGTAGGTGAGTTGGTGTTCAAAACACGCTCCGCTAGCAAAGCGATATGAGTCTTAACAACTTCTTGGAACACATTCCCTAGTGTACGTCCTATCCAAGCTGAAGTTCAGAATTCATTCCCGTGCTATGATGTGAAGTTGAGCAAGTGCTCAGAATTTGCTTCACCATACCTTTTGGGAAAGGCTTGAGCAAGTTCTCGGAAACAATTTAGACATGTCAGAAGTAAATTAAGAGTGCTCAAAAGTCACCCAACTCGACTAGCTACTTGAAAACGTGCAAACACACTCAAGGAACCCTCAATCCCTACCAACACGACACCGTTTCGAGAAGACTCAAGAACTCACATACCGCCCGACCATGCGTAGCTAGTGTAAGTAACTTTACCACCACATGTACAACAGTCACAAGCAGTAGACTGGAGGACCAATCCTGCTCGAGGAGCTCATCTCTCCTTGGCTAAGCTTGCGCAGCAAGGTGCACCATTATGATCACTGCCACCCCCTCGATCTGTCATATACTTGGACAGATGGAAACTTGCTAATCAAGGGACCAATCCTCGTGACTCGTGATAGGGAACCCATGCCGATGCTAACTCCCTTTTATTTATCTCACCTGCCATCATTTTTCTTTCACTTATGGTCTTCGGAACTCTCTCTTCCTCTCAAAGTTACCCAAAGCTAACTCTCTCTCTAAGTTCTAACTTCCTTTCCAGAAAGGGAAATCATAGATCTTTAAAGCTTTAAACTCTCGCACCTAGGTGCTCGAGGTCATCATTGAACTACTTGAAGCCAACGCACCAATGATCAAACCTCGTGCTCGAGGTAAGTGACTCATTTGACTGTGCTTACAATGTGCGTGGATGTGTGTGGAGATGTTGTTTGTTTTGAATTCTTGACCTTGTGCTCTGTGTTATCTTGAATATTCACATTTTTCTTTATTATCAAAGACAAAATCGCATGTTTTAAGTTTATGACTGGTTTAGCTTGTTTGTTATCCACGTGTACAAATTATTTAGTTTGTTTACTCTCCAGTAAATGTATATAATGGACATGTGTTGTAATTAGTGAATAACACAATCAATATTCAATTTTCTCTCTTTACATGGTATCATAAGAATTTTCTCAAAACTTTCTTTCTTCATTTGGTCATAGCGTCTTCCGCTAACCTTCATTCTACTAAGGATGATTACTCCAATCCCTTCGTCTTGCACAATGTTGATTGTCCAAGCTCAATTATCGTCACTTAGCCTCTCACAGGTGATAATTATCATACCTAGTCTTGTTCTATGTTAATGGCCTTACGGGCTAAGAACAAAATAAGGTTTATCAATGGCTCGATTTCACAACCACCTGCTACAGACTCTATGTTTGGGGCTTGGGAAATGTGTAATAATACGTTGCTTTCTTGGATTTTAAACTCTGTTTCAAAGGAGATTGCTACAAGCGTTATCTACGCTACATCCGCTTTTGAAGTTTGGTCGGATCTTTAAGAAAGGTTTGATCAAGGGAATGACCCTCACATATATCAGCTAGAGAAAGAGCTTTGTTCATTAACTCAAGCTCAACTTTCCGTTAGTTCTTATTATACTCGTATAAAGGGCATTTGGGATGATTGACGAATTATTCACCGGTTCCACATTGTTCTTATGGAGCTCTGAAAACGCTACTGGATTATCAGCAACGTCAGTATGTGCTTTGTTTCCTCATGGGCCTTAATGAGAATCTTTCACGTGTCCATGGACAGATCTTGTTAATGGATCTTTTACCACCAATTAACAAGGTTTTTTCTCTTGTTTTACAAGAAGAAAAACAACAACAACTCTTTGTGTCGACTCCTACTTTTGAGTCTGCTGTTATGTTCACTAAGCAAATGTTTCCAAATTTGTTTATGGTAAATATTATACTCGTAAAGACCGACCACTTTGTTCTCATTGTGGTATTGTTGGTCATATTGTTGATAAGTACTACAAATTGCATGGCTATCCTCTCGATTTTCACTCAAAGTTCAAGAACTCACTAGCTGCAAATCAGGTTATTTAAGAATCTCAAGAGCCTAGATCTTTCTCTTCAACAACGTTTATACCTCAATTGCCTATTTCTCCATAGCAATGTCAACAACCGTTACCATTTCTCGATTCCAACAAATCATTGCTTAATTCCGAATCTTCTAGTCCACATGCTGCTAATGTACTATCTGATTCTACTTCCTCTCAACCTCTTTCAGGTATATCTCACTCTGTGTTTTGTTTAAATCAAATTTTTGACACTAAATTTCCTTCTAGTACTTGGATCATTGGTATAGGTGCTACCGACCATATCGTTTCTTCCATTTCTTTTTCACTACAATTACTTATGCAGTCTATATTAATTTTACATTGCCTATGGTTCTACTATAAATGTTACTCATGTTGGAATTGTAAAACTCTCAGAATCTTTAATTCTTACCGATATTTTATATGTACCATCCTTTCGATTCAATTTACTATCTGTTAGCAAACTTACTTACTTCCTCATTTTCTTGTTTTTTCATTTTTCTTTCCGATTATTGTTTTCTTCAGGACCTCATCCATTGGAGGACGATTGACTTGGGTATAAAATGAGGCAATTTGTATGTTCTACAGCAGCCTTCTTCTTTCTCTCCACCTGTTGTTTCTACAGTCTCTAATACTATGTTTCCATTAATAAAAAATCATGTCGATCTTTGTCATATTAGATTGAGTTATCCTTTTTACTCTAAGTTGGATGTTTTACATAAACTTGTTTCTGATATTCCTTCATCATGTAATAAAACAGCTCATTGTCATGTATGTCATGTTGCTAAACAAAAGCGATTACCTTTTCCTCATAGTGATCATACTGCTCTTTCCATTTTTACCTTAGTCCACTATGATATTTAGGGTTCATTCTCCACTCTTACATTTGATGGTTTTCATTATTTCTTGTCAATCTTTGATGATTATTCACGGTCTACTTGGGTTTATTTGATTAAAACTAAATAAGATACTAGACCTTTACTTCGACCCTTCTTTGCCTTTTTTGAGACTCAGATTCACACCAAAATCCAAATCATTCAGACAGATAGTGGTAATGAATTTGACATGTCCGATTTCTTTACTCTTAAGGGTATAATTCATCATCGTAGTTGTGTTTCTACCTCTCAACAAAATTATGTGGTAGAAAGGAAGCATCAACATCTTCTCAATGTTGCTAGATCATTGAGATTTCAAGCTAATCTACCTCTTTCTTTCTGGGGTGAGTGTATTTTAACTACTGCTCACTTAATCAATCATCTTTTAACTCCTACTTTGTCTAACAAATCTCTATATGAACTTTTATACAATAAACTTCCTTTTTATTCACATCTTAAGGTGTTTGGGCTATGCATCTACTATTTCTCATCTTTGGTCTAAGTTTGATGCACGAGCTGCACCTTGTCTTTTCATTGGATATCCTTATGGTGTCAAAGGATACAAATTATTTGATCTGGTTCATAACTCTATTTTCATATCTCGAGATGTCATTTTTCATGAATACATCTTTCCTAATCATAATTTTCACACTCATATTTCTGCTCAGTCTTCTGGACATTCTGTTTTGCCTCATCCTCTTATTGATGTTCAGGTTACTTACAGTCCAATTCCTTCTTCCAGTTCTAATCTTTCTCCATTTACTCTACCATCACCATCTCGAAGATCCTCTAGATTACATCATCCACCTGGCTATCTGCATATTGCCATAATGTCTCTGGTTCTATCCCGGGTTCTTTTCCTTATTTGTATTCAGGTTCAGGTAAACCATATCCTATCTCTATTCTATTTCTTATTCCAAGCTTTCGCCTACTCACAACTCTTTTGCTTTCACTATCTCTAGTAATTCAGGACTTACTTCTTTTACTCAAGCAATGAAATTTTCTCATTGGAAAGAGGCAATGACAGCTGAAATAGCAGCTTTAGAAGAAAATAATACTTGGTCTATTACTTCTTTGTTTGCTTATAAGCACCATATTGGCTATAAATGGGTCTATAAGATCAAATATAAGTAAGATGGTTCTATTGAACAGTATAAGGTGAGATTGGTTGCAAAAGGTTATACATAGCACAAAGGTTTAGATTATCTTTTTACTTTCTCTCTTGTAGCCAAGATGATTATTGTTTGCTGTTTACTTGCACTTGCTGCCATCCATGGTTGGTCTTTAGTCCAATTGGATGTTAACAATGCCTTTTTACATTGTTTTTTATATGAAGAAGTTTACATGACTTTGCCTCCCGAATTTACTTGTAAGAGGGAGTCCCGTGTTTATCAACTTAACAAGTCTCTTTATAGCTTGAAACAAGCCTCTTAACAATGGTTTTCAAAGTTTTTTGCTACCTTGCTTCGTCATGGTTTTTCTCAGTCTAAGAATGATTATTCCTTGTTTACACGAACTCAGGGTTCTTCATTCATTGCCCTTATAGTATATTTTTATGACATTGTTATTGCAAGTAATGATGTTGTTGTTTCTGCATTGAAAGTTTTTCTGCATTCCCAGTTTAAGCTCAAAGATTTAGGCTGTAATTACCCAAGCCCAACCTCTTTTCCTTTTCTTTTTCCCCCACCCCTTCTCCTTCCTTCCCATAATTCCCCCCCCCCCCCAACATTGTGATTCTCTCTCATCGACAAAACCCCTCCCCCCATCATCTCTTCTTTCAATCCACCCTACCTCTCTCTCTCAATACTCTGTATCAATCTCTCTCTTTACCCCCTTTCAGACCCACTCTCTCCCAACCCTCTCTTTTTCCCCGATTCTCTCAATCCCTCACCATCATCTCTCTCTCTCTCTAAACCTCTGTATATATACATATATATATATTTTTTTACTCTCTCTTTCTCACTCTCTAAACTGTACATATATATATTTTCTCTCTCTTTCTGTGTTTAACCTCCACCCACAACCACTACTCCTTGTTGTTTCATCACCACAAATGACACTATTAGGTAAATTCTCATCCCTCATAAATAATAGGTTTAATGAATTTTGAATATGAAATTTGTTAAGACTTGGTGTTGTGAATTGTTGAGAATTTGCTTAGTTGATTATGTTGTTAGGATGTGTTAAAGATGAATTTAATATTCAAGTGTTATTTGTGGGTATTAGTTAGAATTAATCTATGTTTATGTCACTGTTTTATGGTTGAGTGTTGACACTATTTAGGTTGAATTAATAAGGGGATAGAGATTGGTGTACGTGTTGTCCACAACGTATTTGCAACCTAGAAATTAGGAATTTATCAATTTTGGAGAATAATCTTTTAGAAAAAGTTTAAATTCATGTTATTAAGGATTGTGTGAAATTTTATTGTTAAGTAAGATCATTTTTAGAGTAGAAATTAACGGATTATGATGGCCTTGAATATGACATTTGGCTGAATATGTTGTTGAGATAAAATTATATTGCTTATATTATTTTATTAGAAATTTATTCACTCTCTTATAGTTAAGAAAATTGACAACCACCACACTCCATTAAATTGCTACTTACTAAGCACGTGGCAACTCACCACTTCATTTCACATATTTTTCAGAATTGTAGAAAATTCCTTCATTTGAAGTGATAACTTTTGAGCCTAAGATTCCAGAGTGGACTTGGTTTAGTCATTTGAGGTTGGAAGTTTTGGGGATTGATGGTTTGTTGCATGAAGATGGTCTTGGTTGTATAGAAAGGTTTCTTGTGGTCATATTTTAGTTATTTTATAATTTTTGTTAGAGTATTTGTATTAATGTTTTGAATACCTTATCAGTGATCGTTTTGGTTGAGGCATTGAAGCGGGATATTTTGGTACCGGTATCGTTTCGGATATCGTTTTGAAATAGTCTATATATGAATAAATTATATATAAAATTATATATATAAAATTATATTCCAAAATAATAGTCTATATATGAATAAATTATATATAAATATATATAAATTATAAATAGTCTGGTCTGAATTGGGGGCTCAAAAAATGAGCTTGCAGTTTGAAGAAATAAAAAAAAAAAAAGTAAAGGCCGAAATATCAGTCGGTACGGGCTGAAACAACCTAAATTCTAACTAATACAAAACTATACCCTTCTCTGTACCAGCTACTCCACAAAAGGGTATATTTCAGCCATTAAGGCCGATACGGTACGAAATTCAAAACTTTGATTTGTATTGAAATTATTTAGAACTTAATGGCTTTAGCTGAACTTGTGAATGAGTTTTTGAGGATCATTGTATTATAGTTGTGAATAGTTTGGAGGTTGTGAATTTGAAATATATTTGTAAACAACAAGAAAGTTTTAAAAATATAGGCGGAACTGTGTCCGTTTATGGTTTTGGGTTTGGAGCGTTACTTAGGCCTTTTCAAGTTTTTCTTAGGCCTTGAAGTTGCTCGTTCCACTAAGGGTATTTCTCTTTGTCAACATAAGTATGCATTGGATATTTTCAATGATACTGGTTTTCTTGGGGCTAAGTCAGTTAGTTTTCCAATAGAACACAATTTGCATCTTACTAAATTAGATGGTGTACTACTTTCTGATCCCAGTGTTTATCGTCAACTCATTGGAAGATTGTTGTATTTGAATCTCACCAAACCTGATCTCACCTATTATGTCCAAGCTTTGAGCCAGTTTCTTGATCAGCCACGTGATTCCCACTTACATGCAATTCATTGCATTTTGTGTTACATTAAAGCTTCTCCTAGCCAATGCATATTATTCCTTCTACTTCAGCTATTCATCTTAAAGGGTTGCAGATTCTGATTGGGCAGCTCATCTCGACTCTTGGCATTCCATCACATGCTTTGCGTGTTCCTTAGTGACTCACTTTTGGCCCGGAAATCTAAAAGGCAACATACAATTTCATGTTCTTCTACTAAGGCAGAGTATAGGGCAAGAGCTTCGGCTGTTTGTGAATTGTCTTGGCTTTGATCTTTGCTACTTAATTTCTCAATCTCCCATCCACAGCCTGCACTCCTATTTTGTGACAATCAAGACACACTCCATATAGCTGCTAATCATGTGTTCTACGAGCGTACAAAACACATTAAGAGAGATTAATTGCCATCTTGTATGCAAGAAGCTTCAAGCCGGCCTTATACGAACATTACTTGTTTCTTCTGCTAATCAATTAGCAGATGTCTTGACCAAGTCTCTTGGCTTTACTATATTTTCTACCTTGTTGCGCAAGATGGGTCTTCCCAACATTTATTCCCCATCTTGAAAGGGAGTATTAAAGATAAAATCATATGTTTTAAGTTTATGACTGTATGTTAAAAGATATATGCATTTGTTGCTTGAAAATATTTATGTTGCTCGTAAGATAATCATTACTTTATGTTGCTCGGTTTCTATGTTGTTTGATTCTTAAATGCATATATAAGCATGTTGATTAGGGCACTATATCTCCGTAAAGCATAATAAGGTATGCTCAATAAGTATGCATTATTGCTCGGATTTCCTTATGCTTCATACTTGCATTATTCACTATCATCACATGCATTTTATGTTTTGTCATTGATTATAACTTACTAAGATTTCTTTAAATCTTGCCATAGTAGTCTTACTATGATCTCACTCATCGAAACTATAGACTTTGATGTAGGTGAGAGCATGCAAGTGCAAGAAGACGTAATACAGCCTGAAGAGTAACATGGGGGCATGTCCCCATTCGGGTTATTGTCCTGTACTTGACCATTTTTGTTTGTTTTAATGACTATGATGGATCATTTATGGTTGTAAAGACATTGTGATGTTAAGACAGTGTGACTTATGGATAATATATGATGTTGAGGTTAATGTTTTAGTATTTTTCTGGTATTGGTATAAGTAGATAAGATTTGTGCCCTTTATATTTTTCCACTGCGAATTTGCATGCAAAGTATACTAGCTCACAAGATTATCACAATTGCGAGGGGTGTGACCCGTGAGGTGCACATTCGAACGTCCTGATTTTTCGCTAAATCACAAGTGGAGATTGAGGGTGCCACAGCTTGAGAATAGAATAACTATTTTTTTTATTGTGTCTGCTCCTTTCTCTAAACCCATTTTTCCTTTATCCACATAAGGTGCAGATCTAATTGGAAGGAAGAGCTCTAACTCCTACTCCGTCATACTCCTCTCTCTTTCCCTTCCAAGGCTTAGAAGTCAATATTATAGAATTTTCTATGTTTTTTCTCCTAGAATTTTCCGTCTTAGGAGAGCTAGATATATCTTCTCAATAGAATGTGGAAGTCTCATGACACTACGATCTTAATGCTTTGACTCCTTTTTCTATCCAAGATTGTGGAGTAAGAGATCTTTTTCAACAGCAGCAACTCATTTAGAATTGGTGCAATCTTATCTATTACATCATTATCACTTTTCAGAGACTTGCCAATAAAAGTACTAGCTCCAATTTGTTTTTTCTTTGACCATGTAGTTATCTACTAGCCAATAAACATAGGATCTAGGCTACTCTATTAGTTCCAACTTTTATTTCCTATATTTTCCTTTTACATTTCTTTTAACTATTTAGCACCAAGATCCAAACATTTGGGAGCAATTGTGGTTCCCCAACCCCAACTACTGTATATTGAATAATTATTGTAAAGTTATTTAGATTACATTTAAAAGAAATTGCAATGTTTCTTATTACTTACAAGTAAAGATTTGACTAATCGTTGCCCCAAGAAACTTTGGTGGAAGAAGGTATATATAGTCAAGAATAGGTAGAGATGCTTTTATTTATTATTATTTTTTGGGTCAAATAGGTTAGGGATGTGCAACCATATCCGGATTCGGATTCGGATTCGGGTATCCGACCATGACCGAATTCGGATTCTAAAAACCAGCTTGACGTTTTAATAAGCAAGGTGACTATAGAAGATATCTTCAAGCCATCTTGATGAGGGAGTGTTGGAAAACTGGAAAGATATTCTACAGTAATTGCCAAGATTGTATAGCTGTAATTTAGGCAGTAAATGGTCAATGATTATAAATTAGGCTTGTTGTTTTTCCAAGTTGCTAGTTTGTGATGGATTTTCCAGCAAGTCTCCTGGGTGTGGCGCGGTTTGTTGCAATAATCAAACCAAGCTTGTGGTTTGTCATCATTCTTGTGCTGGTAAGTGATAGCTTTGCTGGAATTTGCATCGACAACCACTAAGGCAGAGCTTTCAACAGCAACACCGAGTCCTTTTTTGCCTAACATCACATTCCTTCGACTCACCTCTCTCCTTACCTCCGAAAAGACGTCACCAATTGAAGGAAGGAGTTGTCTTCCAATAATTCTCCCCCTTAGTTCATCAAATTCAATGTTGAGGTCAGTAAGAAATTTAAAAATTCGATTGTCCTCCACATTTTTCTTGTGATGATGGCTATCTTCCACATATTTCCATTCATAGGTATTGAATAGATCGAGATCTTGCCACACCCGTTTCAAAGAATTGAAATACTTGGTGACACTATCCTCTCCTTGACGCATCTCACCAAGACTTAGGCCAGTTGCATGATTGGGACTCATTTATTAAGGACTTGTTGATTAGATTTGGTCTTAATGCATACGATGATCCTATGGAATCCCTAACTAGACTTAGACAAACAGGGCTTGTAGAGGAATACAAAGCTAAGTTTGAAGAACTGGCCAACAGGTTGAGGGGCTTAGCAGATAATTACAAACTTAGTTGTTTCCTAAGTGGGTTGAAGGATGAAGTGAGGGTACCAGTAAGGATGTTTAATCCTACCAGCTTAACTAATGCTTATAGCCTAGCCAAACTACAAGAAGAAAACGTTTACATAGCCAGAAAAAATCCAATATATCATACTCACCTAACCCAGGAATCCTCAGAACACCAAATACCAGTCATATAGATCCAAATAGAACCAACTTAAAAAAACCATTATCCATCCAAAAAATAAACCAACAACAAATGAAGGAAATGAGGGAGAAAGGGCTTTGTTATTATTGTGATGCAAAATGGAGCCCCGAACACAAATGCCAAAATCCTAAGTTGTACCTTTTGGAAGAAGTGTTGGTTGATAGGGATGGTAGGGACCTCATGGTTGATGAAGAATAATAGGAAGTTGGTCGAGAGGTGTTGGGATTACCCAACCAAACTGAAAATCCAGAAATATCCTTCCATGCCCTAACCGGTTCCCAAAACCCAAAAACAATGAGGCTAAAAGGGAGGCTAGGCAATCAATGGTTAACAATTTTGGTTGACACTGAGTTCACTCATGATTTTTTAGGCCCTATGGTAGTTCAAAAGGGAAAATTAACTGTGAATTGTAGGGAGACAGTGAAGGTAAGGGTAGCTAATGGGGAACTATTGCCCAGTGAGGTAAGGTGTAGGGGCATGACATTAAACATACAATGAGTGTTAATTGAAGTGGATGTCCATGTACTTGTGCTAGCAAGTTGTGACATGGTCATGGGAATCCAATGGTTGAGGGAATTAGGAACAATCTCATGGAATTTTAAGAGTCTGTATATGCAGTTCAGCCTTGGATAAGGCTGTGAAGTTGCAAGGGTTAGCTCCTTCCCAAATCATTGAGGATGGCTCTTTGAACATCCTGAATAAGTTAGAAACCAAGGGTATACTCTTGTAGGTGATGGAAGCTTGGGCAGTGGGAAATCAGACTCACTAGGTAGAAGTTCCTAAGGAGATCCAAACACTGGTCTCTCAATTTGGAGATATTTTTCAGGAACCTAAGGGACTTCCCCTACCTAGATCCCATGATCATGCAATTAATCTAATATCGGGGGCCCTATAGATATCCTTATTACCAAAAGGATGAAATTGAAAGAATAGTCAAAGAATTGTTGAAATCAAGGGTTGTCCAACCCAGTCAAAATCTATATTCCTCACCGGTCCTCCTGGTGAGAAAGGTTGATGATCTCGAAGGTTATGTGTTGACTACAGGGGCTTAAATGGGGTCATAGTGAAAGAAAAATTTCCCATACCTGTTGTAAAAGAACTTATGGATGAATTTCATGGTGTTAAGATTTTTTCCAAGCTGGGTCTTCGATCTGGATATCACCAGATCAGAGTTAAGCCATGAGATGTGTCTAAGACAGCTTTTAGGACACATGAAGGACATTACGAATTTCAGAGCCTCATGAATGAGTTATTCCATTCATACTTACGCAAATTTATATTAGTATTCTTTGACGACATTTTGGTACAAAACAGAGGGTAAACATGTGCAACATTTGCAATTGACTTTGAAAATTTTAAAAAAGAACCAGCTCTATGCTAAACAGTCCAAGTGCCACTTCGAGTGTAGAGATATCTCATACATGGGCTACTTAATCTCGAGAAAAGGGGTCAGGGCAGATCTTGAGAAATTGAGGGCAATGGAAGGTTGGCTTCTACCTAAAACTATCAAGGCATTGCAGGGTTTCCTTGGGTTAACTGGGTATTACTGCATGTTTATCAAAGGCCATGGGGGTCTTGTAGGGCCCCTAACTAGAATGATAAAGAATAATCAATTTCAGTGGAGTGAAGAAACCAAACTGGCCTTCCACAAATTGAAGGAGGCTGTTACCCAGCCCCCTGTGTTAGTTCTTCCAGATTTCGCTCAACCATTTACTATAAAGTGTGACGCATCTGGTACTGTTATTAGTGATGTTCTGATGCAGATGGGAAGACCCATAACTTTCCACAGGCACTGAAGGGCAGAGCCTTATTATTATCCACTTACGCAAATGAGCTATTTGCGCTGGTTTTAGCAGTGTAAAAGTGGAGGCCATACTTGCTGGTAGGGGTGAAAACCGACCCTATTGGCGTGGTTTCGATTTTGAACCGAAACCGCACCGATGCGTTTTTCAGGGGGAGTTACTGACTGAAATCGTTGATGAAGGGGGATAAAACTAATTACCATCGGTTCATCAGTTACCATCATCCTATCAGTGTTCCCGTCGGTTCATCAGTTCTAAGTCTTGCCAGAAAACTCATTACAAAATACAAACCCAGAAAACTCAAATCTCATCAACAAAAAACTGGAAAAATTAAAGGAACCCATCAATAAAGCTCACAAAAAATATCACAAGATTTGCAACAAAATCACTAGAAAAATTAAAATAACCCCATCAACAAACCTTAAATGAATCAGAGATGAGAGAGCTTGAAACGGTGCAAATGGATGAAATGACGCAAATGGATAGAGGGAGAGAGGAAGACAACGGAAGAAGAATCCCATCAACAAATCTTAAATGGATCAATGGCATCGAAGAGAAAGGGAGATGAGAGAATCTGAGAGAGAACGACGTAGAGGAAGTGAGAGGAAGAGGGCTCAGGGGGTTAGGGCTTCAACCCTAACCCAAAATGGCGTTGTTTGGTGTATTAAACCAAACAGTGTCGTTTCATATTTTTTTTTTTCAAAACAGTGGGTATCAAATGATGTCGTTTAAATCACTTAAGTGAAACAACGTCGTTTTAAATCAGAAATATAAATATATATTATATATGTCGGTTCAGCAGTTTGAACTTGGTTCAAACCATAATTGAACCAGCTGACGTCGGTTCAAGCTATTTTCTGTCGCTGGCCTACCGGTTTTCCATCGGTTTCGGCCTGTTCCAGATTCTGGCAACCGATCCGCGCCAACGACGATCGTCCGACCGGTTCCTATACAGCCCTACTTGCTGGGTGGGGCACTTGTAGTCAAGACTGATCAACAGAGTTTGAAATATTTGTTGAATTAGAAGATAGGTACCCCTATGCAACAACAGTGGGTTACCAAATTGTTGGGCTATGATTTTTTGGTAAAGTATAAAAAAAGGTTTGAGAACAGGCCGATTGATGCCCTCTCAAGAAAGGAGGCAAAAATGGAAGTCTCATTGATATTGGTGACGTTTCCTTCTATTAGGTGGGTGGAGGAGCTAAAGGCTTTCTATGCTCAAGATGACCACATGAAGGACTTGATGCAATAGTTTCAAGAGCAAAAACTTGGCCAAGATTACAATATGAAGGATAAGCTATTGTTGTACAAACAAAGACTTTACATTCCACACAACAAGGAGTTCAGAAAGAAGTTGCTTGAATTAACCCATAGAAGCCCTTGAGGTGGTCACTCAGGATATGACAAGTCAATCCAGAGAACTAAAAGAGATTTCTACTGGAAAGGGCTAAAGAAGGATGCCAAGACCTTCAATAAGGAGTGTGAGGTACGTCAAAGAATGAAAGTGGTGAATTCTCATCCCAATGGCCTTCTCCAACCCCTGCCTATACCCTCTAAGCCATGGATCCATATCTATATGGATTTTATTGAAGGTCTTCCACCCTCTAAGAGTTTCAACTGTCTATAGGTGGTGGTTGATAGGTACACGAAATATAGCCACTTTACCCCTTGAAACACCCATACACAGCCAAAAGTGTGGCTGACCTCTTCCTAAAAAAAATCCTCAAACTTCATGGCCTACCCCAGTCTATAGTCTCAGATCGTGACAGAACATTCACCAGCCATTTCTGGCAGGAGTTGTTCTCTCTACAAGGGTGCAACTATCCATGAGCTGAGCCTACCATCCCCAATCAGACGGTCAAACCGAGGTGGTTAACAAGACCTTAGAAGGGTACTTGAGGTGCTTTTCAAGTGAACGTCCTACCGATTGGTCAAAGTGGGTGGTTTTAGCATAATGGTGGTATAACACCACCCATCATGCCTCTACAAAGATGACCCTATTCGAGGCTCTCTACAGCTACCCACCCCCGAGGCTTTTAGACTATATCCCCGGCACCACTAAATGGGAGGAAGTGGACCAAACACTCAAAGCAAGATATCAGATCTCAGATCTGTTACGCAAAAACTTACACAGAGCCCAAAATAAGTATGCAGACACCAAAAGAAAGGAAAATGAGTTTGATAAAGGTGAGTGGGTATACCTGCACCTGCAGCCTTATAGGCAAACCTCCGTGAGCCAATGATGGGACTTGAGTTGGCCCCTAGGTACTATGAACCATTCTAGATTGTGGCTAGGGTTGGAAGTGTTGCCTACACTTTGGATCTGCCCCTTTCTGCCCGCATCCACTCCACGGTACACATCCATCCTAAACCTTCCGCCTATAGACAAACAAGGTATTTTGTGCCCAGAACTAGAAGAAATTATTGGCAGAAGAATGGTCAAGGCAGGGAATCGTGCAAAAATCAAACTTTTTGTTCGTTGGTAGGGTCACAGCTCAGAGGAGGCTACATGGGAAGGTTACGCATACCTCAAAGACAACTTCCTACATCTTGTGGGCAATGTGTTTTGATGGGAGAAGGAATGTAACAAGTTGATGGGTGCCTTAGGGTTAGGAGGCAAGGATGACTGCGGTACAAGACTCGGGAAAGGAAAGACAAAAGTGAAGGGGATTGAAGTGTAACCTAGAAGTTGAAGGTTGGCTTTGGTCGTGGGCACTGTCGGGCTGGGCCTGTCATGGCCCAGTGGGTATCTTGTCAAGAACATTTCTATGTTTAATAAAGTCAATCGGGCCTTAGTCCATTTAGCCCAGTTATTGTTAGGTCGAGCCTCAATGTGTTTAGCCAAATTTCAAACGTAGTCTTTATGTTTAGTCGAGTCCGTAGTAAGTCTTTACAATTGTATTCATTGTAGTGAATCACACAAGAGTCAAATTAGTTACTGTCAGATGGAATATAAGTCATGAAACGTATAATGGGAATGGAGGATCATATTCAAACAATAATTTTCTTCTATCTCATTTTTCTCTCTTTTCTTTCTAGAGGACCACTCCCCTCAAAGTGAATATTACATTTGCAGAATTCCAGGAAATAGCATAGGTGTGTTACATATTCTTCCTCCTCATAATAAACATCAAACCCATGACACATATCCATCTCGTAGTACCCATACAAGTTACCTTCTCATAAGCACCCTTAGCCTTAATGCCCATTCAACAAACTTATATAATTATTGGCAAGTTCAACCAATTTGGTGCGAAAGAGAGAGGGAGGAGTCCTGTTCGGTACATGGTAGGAGGAACAGATGTCGTAGTCGTAACGAGGTAACTGGGCGCACTAAGCAGCGTCGTGGTAGGCACCAAAAGGAGACCCGTATAGCTTCAGTGGCAAAAATGACAACAAAAGGTGTCGGGTAGCGGCTGGGTGGCTCGATATTGACGTCCAAGGGTGGAGAATGGCCGAGTTGAGCTTACTTTCGGTGGTTTTTGTCAGTGCATATGAGATGGCCATGAGAAATAGAGCTTGAGAAAGACAGAGGCGTAAGTGTAGTCTTGAGAGATGGTCTTCGTCGATGCAGTCTTGAGAGATGGTGTGATATAATAACAGTCATGGTTCAATCCCATCTAACCAACCTAATCAATGTCACAACACAGACTTCCATGAATTTCAAGGCCTAATAAAATTAATTGAAAGTTAAAATTATATGCATGAGTGATATAATAACAAATAGTTAGAAAGAGATATACAAAATGGGTTTGAACTTGAAGTATAGAAACGAGGAAGGACTGGGGCAACTAGATCAACAAAATTAGAAAAATTCTAGACATAAACTTCACACTCTTATACACAATTTGAAAACATGTGATTCTACTATTTTATCTTCATAGTTAATGAAATATGAACTATGATGATAAAAAAAAAATCACATGTTTTTAAGTAGTGTGCAGAGTGTGGAGTTTCTGTATAGTATGATTCACAAAATTAACATGAACATATTGCTTTGTGAATCTTTTATAGATACAATATTTATAGATGATCAGTTGATATAACATTTGTAGTGGTTGGTTACCCTATAATTATCTTGCAAAGGACTACAAATTAATAGAGCGACTCTTCAGCTGATTGAGAAATATATTTATTATCGAATTAAATTTTATGAAAAATTATTCTTATCAGTTATTATTCATCACTCTATACCTCACACCTTATGAAAAACATTCTCACATCCTATGAAAAATACATCCACACCTTATGAAAAAATTATAGATGTAGAGTGTGAGAGTGAATAGTGTCTGATGTATAACATTCCTCTATTTTTATTCACAAATAAATAAACTAGTTCACCAACTATTTTAATTTTATCTATATTATAAATTTATCTTTAAATTTCGACACACCAAGTTTGAGTTTTTTAATATCTATCTATATATATATCAATATATATTTAAAAGAATCAGAGCATGTATCTTATTAATAACATAATATCATCTTATATTTTTATATATGAAAATTATATTTTTATTTTATAAAAAATAATAAATATGAATTTGAGCGTCCGAAACAGGCTTGTTTGTTTATCGGTTCTAGTTGCATGTAAAGCCGAAACTGACTTGGCGAGATTTCCAAAACTCCATCTTAAGCCAACTCATTACAAATATCTTTTCCTATTCGATTCCATAGTCCCTCTCGGGTTTGTGCGAAAAGAGTTGAAGGGAAAGTTGGGAGCGTAGCAGGGTAGAGAATCAGAGAGAAAGAGATGGCGCCGCCCCCGGGGACGGAGGGGCAAGTTCAAGTGCAGCAAGGTAGACAGCAACAGCAACAACAGGGTGGGTTCTCTCAGATGATTACGGGTGTCATAAGGATGGCCGTCTTTTGGTACTTCGCTTCCAAATTCTTCTCTCCCAAAACCCCATCCGAGCCTTCCCAACTCATCTCCAATCTCTTTCACAAGGCCGAGCCCCTGGTAATACCCTACTCGTGCCTTTAATCTCTCTCTCTCTCTCTCTCTCTCTCTAGACGTATTCTTTCTTCTACTTACTCTGAGATCCCTATCTACGATTTTATTTGTTAAAAAGTTTATTTATTTGTCGTAAAAATTCATTCATGGTAGTGATCATCTAATAAAATCAAAGTTCTAGTTGTTATGATTTTGGCGCTGCTTTGGCGGATTATTAAGGTATTTTTTGCGGCTAGGTTGTGTGGCGATTTGGAAATTATGGTTTTTTTTTTTTTTTGTTTCTTTTACGTGTTTGAGTTTTGATAATTGCATCATTATATACTTGATAAGAGTAGATAAACTACAGTATCGACCGAAAATAAGTAAATGGAATTTAATTTGATATGCCAACATGGTAGACTCCTTAAAACCCTAAACATTCATTACCATCTTTAGATTTTGCCACTTACGTATAACGCTGTTGCCCGAATTTATTTTTTGGCTGTTATTGCTTTACACTGTTTTTCATCGTGTGTATAGACCAAATTTTTCCCGTTCATGTATTCTATTTTCTTGTTTATGTCGTGGATCTCACCAAAGCAGGGCCTTTCGAACCCAACCATGGGGAGTAAATCGGGATGCACAATCCCATTTTTGTATTCTTCTCCTTCCCGTACTTATATTTTATTTCTTGTTTCTTGTTTGATTAGGATATGTGGTTATATGTCTCTGAACATGAGAAGTTCAATGACTTCGGCAACGAACAGGCACTTATTTGGCATGAAAGAAATATTCCGTATGCAGTTTGGGGACCGGAGAGTACCAGGTCTCTTTCTTTGAAGTATTATCCATCTGAGGTATCACTTGCAGTAGGATGCACTAGATTTATCCGCATTGTCTCTTCTTTGTATGTGTACTTTATTAAAGATATTGGGCAATGTGTAATCATTTCCTTGTCCTTGTTGCTTCTGATAAGTTATTTTCTTCTGAGCCATGCTTTTGATAAGTTAATATCCTAGAATTTGATTTCTTTTTTCCAGGCTTTGAAGCACAATGGGAGTCTATATGCTCACGTTTTCTTTGCACGCTCTGGTTACCCACCAGACCCAAATGATCCAGAGTACCTACCTCTGGCCGCTTTCGGAAGGACACACCGTGAGAATCTCCCTGGGCATTTTCTATACATCCATTTCTCTTTTTATTCTTTTAGTTCTTTCTTTTGTATCAATAATTAAGTGATGACTCAGATCAGCAGTAAAGAGAGCTTCCATTTAATTGATTTCAGCTGTTGTAACATACTTGCCCAAGTCAAGAGCAGATAAAAGGAAGAGCTTATTGGGAAACTCCAAAGGTTCTGATGAGGTTGAAACAGTGACTGAGGTTTGTCCTTTACTATTAAAGCGGTTGTAAACTTATGTGATGCACAAGAATAACTAAATTTATCAAATAAAAAAATTCTGTATGTAGCTAAGTTACCATACCTTCAAGGATCATACTGTGAATATAACAATTAAAAGAGTGTCAATATTAGCATTTTGATCGCCAAAATTTTGTTTCTACGTGGGATCAACTACTATTTACATATGTATATCAATGTAAAAGGACATAAGTTGAGAAAACAAAAAAGCATGTGTTAGGAAATTTTATTTTAATTAAGAATTAGAAATTAATTTGTAATGAAATATATTGTTTTGAATTTAATAATTTTATTACATGATTTCCTGGTTTCTTTTTCTAGTTCGTAATTTGTAACTAGGTGTACTCTTTTGTATACTTCTTGGGTACTTGGATTATGCCTATTTCCTTGATTCTATAAAATTTCATTTCTTACTTATCAAAATAATAATAATAATAATTTATTTTAAATAACAGCACTAATTTAATTGGATATAATATTTTTATTTCAGAATTTCAACTTAATGATATATATTATTTGTTTTTCATTTCATAATAAAAATTAACACAAATAGGGATTGAATGATGTCGTTTTTTAAATACTATTAGTCATTTAATAATAAAATAGTGGGGTAGTTGATGATATATGAGCGAAGTTTCATAGTTTGAAAATTATGAAAAATGATTTAGAGATACATTCATAACTTTATGATGACATGTTGCAAGCGAGCTTTGATTCTCTATGCTTGAACTTGCTTCTAGGCTGAAAGTGAATTTAGTTAAGTCGTAGCTAGTTCCTGTGGAATTTTGCCCATGAAATACCTTGGCCTCCTCGTGGGTGCCTATTTCATGGTTATCTATTTGTGATGGTATGATCGAGAAGTTTAGTGCTAATTGAATGGTTGGAAGATGATGTATTTGTCCAAAGTTGGTAGGATTGTCCTGCTAAAGAGCACCCTCTCTAATTTGTCGTTTTATGGAGTTGGCCAGGTGAAGAGTTAAAGTTTCACCTAGTAAATTGGGGCTACAGTTTGCTCTCCAATTTAGATGGCGGTTTAAGAGTTTGAAAGTTGCTTCTATTCAATCATGCCTTTCTAGGGAAATGGCTCTAGTAGTATCAAAATGAGATATAGCCCTTGTGACCTTGTGGAAATTTGTGGTGGATTCAATATTTACGTGTGCTTGGGATGGATGAAGTTCTAATGAGGAACATGGGCCATATGGGGTGTGGTTATGGAAGAGTATCAGAAGAGGATGTGAGTGTTTTCTAGTCAGACTAGAATTGAGGTGGGTGATGGCTCTAGGTCTCGATTTTGACATGATTTATGTGTGGCAACAGAGCCAGAGAGCCCTCAAGGAAGCTTCTTCCTAGATGTATAGTCACCTACGCAAAAAGCTTCAATGGCTAATCTATGGAAGTTCTCTAGTGGCTCCCTGCAAGATTGGGAAGTTGATGTCTTTACAAAGTTCTTCAACCTCTTGTACTCTAAGGGGTTGTTTGGAAATAAATTTCTTCTCATCTCATCTCACTTCCTCCCAAAAAATAACTCAAACGCAAACACTATCAAACTAATCATTACAATTTTTTCAAACTAATCATTACAATTTTTTCAAACTAATCATTACAACTTTTCCAAATTTTCAAAAAAAAAAAAATAAAATTGACCTTTTCAAATTCCAAAATAAAAATAATATTAAATAATTATATTCTAACGATATTTTAACTTTATAAATTTTTTATTCAACTTTTTCTCTTCTTTCCCAAAACTCAATAAATACTTAACTCAAACTATCTCATTACTATTCACAAATCATCTTACTACTATTCACCAAATTCTCATCTCATCTAATTCCCCAAGCATTCCCAAATAGATTACCTATTGAAGGTTTGGATAAGATGCCTTGGGTCCTTACTAAGAAAGGGAATCTCACTGTCTGATCTTTCTATAAGGCATTTGCACCTCAGCATAGATACCCATTCCCTTGGAGGAATATTTGGCAGACTAAGGGTACGTTTGAATCCCAAATCCATCTCAACTCATCTTATCTAATCATTACAACTTTTCCAAATTCCAACACAAAATAGAATAAATAATTCAACCTATATATTATCTGTCTACCTTCACCATCTTTGACGTACTTATTTTTTTCCTTTTAGAATGTCATAGTTCCAGGTGAAGATATTAGCATACAGGATATGGACATTTTTCATGGACATCTGGTGCTTTCTATCAATAAGAAGGGTTCTCCTACCAGTTTGTGTCTTCATATTCCATTATAGGATAACACTTTATCATCAATGTGTCAGTTTTGGTAATTTTGAGTTCAAAGTGTAAAACACCTTATAGTTAGAGGTGAAAAATGTGTTTTAGCCCTTTAATATTCAAACTTATGCGTATTTTTTTTTTTTAGGCAAAGTAAAACCTAAGGTCATCTTCTCTCCGTACACATGCATCTTGTTTCTTTGTTACGTTGATTGGTTCTGTAGTTTAGTTGATTAAGATGGGTGAGGGTATGAATAGGAAGAAGATAGCTTCGAATGTTGTTTTCAGTGAATTTAAGTCTTTTGTGGTTGAGAGAGATGGTCCTGGGGTGCTAATCACTGAACGTGGTTGGAAGTTTGTAAAAAAACTGCACTTGGGTTCAGCTGCAACTAGTTGGTTTATCAAGGCACTGAACGACTGCTTGAAGTTAAGGAGAAGAGAGTTCTACACAGCTCATCGGGAAGGAGATAGGGGTTTCATAGCCCAACATTGTTCTAATCCTCAAGGAACATTCATGGCATTGCTGGAATACAAACAAGGGGGCCGTCGGAACTGTATTTTCATTCCTGAGGATCATGAGGGAGCGGGATGGAGGAGGTTGATGGAGGTGTTGAGGGAGGTGCTGCCTCAACAACTCCAGTCGACGGCAGTGCTGCCTCATTTCTCCAGCGGTACCATGGATGTTTTACAGAAGCAGAGTTATCTGGACATTACTAGAGGTACTGTTAGACTGGGCTCTAGTCCTGACATGCATGGGAGGGATGGTGGTTTGGTTGGGGTGCAGTGTAGTGGAGAGGATGGCAGGAGACGTGATGGCTTTGACAAGGAAGGTATGGTTGGTCTCTTGTCAGATATGCAGGCTCAAATTAATTCTCTGCAAAGTAATTTGGAGAAAGTGAAACGCAGTGTTGTGGAGGGGGGTTGGAGGGAGTTGGGCGTGGGGCTGGAAGATGGGTTTTGCTCCAAAGGGAAAGGCCTCTCATATGGGCCAGGTTTCGCCCAGCTGGCCCAACAGGTCCCCTGCTTGGCTCAACAGGCCCAGCCTGTGTCGCGACAGGCCGTGGAGTCTGCGTGGAGACGTCGGCCTCCAAGGGCCGAAACTCCTTCGTCGTCGGGTGGGCCTCAACACCCGCCGCCGACAATGGACCAGGGGCCGCCGTTAGAGGGGGTGGGTCTCCCGTCGTCACCTGGGGTGCTGGAAACAGTGGCAGAGCACCGAGAAACAGGGGAGAAAGGTGCGATGGAGGTTGTCGGAGGTTGCCGAGGTGCTCATTCATTGGAGCTACCACAGAAAGTTGCGACGGAGGGTTCTGAGGTCTCTTCGACGTTACTGCAGCACTTCTGTCCACTGGGGAGTGAAGTTTCCGGGGCGATGGTCATGGATCTACCTTCGGGACCTGCAACGTTGGGTGCGACAGAGGTAGCCGATGTTGGCTCAGATCAGATCACGTCGGGGTACGCTCAGATCACGTCGCCGACCACCGTCGAGGGCTTAGGAGTAGCTCAGGTACTGCCCATGTTGGCGGAAGTGGAAGAAGAGGCTTTGAAGGCAGTGGAGGTCGAAAATGATGAGCCTGTTGAGAAAACTTTGGTGGATGGGGAGGTGGATGAGGTGTGTAACACTCGGAACTTGTGGGTGGAGGATATGGAAGGGGGGATCAATGGGGGCACTGGGTCTTATTCAGTAGTGTTGAAGGAGGCTGTTTCTATGGTCCAACCAATGGATCAGCTCATGGGCAGCGGCTTTGAGGGTGATAAGGATGAGTTGGAAAGTCCTATCCCGTTACGTATTATTTCCCCAAAGCCAGTGTACAATATAACAGACGATTGGCTGTTAAAAAAAGTAGAGGAAGTTCAAGAGTGTGTGGGAATCTCGTTTGCTGGGTATGAAGAACAGTTTAAGGCCCTGTTGATTGCTATGGAGGCCGGGAGACCAACGGTTCTGAAATCAGCAGTGAAACGGGACCGGGAGTTGAAACGTCTCAAATGCTCCATTAATTACAACAACAAGGAGGGAAGTGTGGGGAGGGAGAGGTTGAAGGGTAAGGGCATTTTGTTTTTTAATGAAACCTAAAATCCTCTCATGGAATGTAAGGGGGATCAATGACGTGAACAAACGGCTTCGAATTAGATCCCTCATTCGGAGTTGGAAGGCTGACATTGTATGCCTTCAAGAGACTAAGTTGTGTGGCGTTGATAGATACATAATTCGAAGCTTGTGGGGCTGTTCCTTTGTGGGGTGGTGTTCTCTACCCTCATCGGGGGCTTCGGGAGGGGTGTTGGTAATGTGGGATAAGCGTGTGGTGGAGATGGTCGAGGATTGCATGGGGAATTTCACAATGGCTGTATCTTTTAGGAACACTGAGGATGGGTGGTTGTGGGCTTTAGCGGGTGTGTATGGGCCCAATGTAGAAAGAGATAGATGCTTTTTATGGGAGGAATTGGCAGGTCTTCACTCCTTATGGGATTTACCCTGGGTTTTTTGCGGAGATTTTAATATTGTTCGGTTCCCAAGTGAGAGGACAGGGGCCTCTACGTCGTCAGGGGCAATGGAAGCCTTTTCAGAGTTGATCTTTGATCTGAATCTTGTGGATCTTCCGCTGATTGGGGGGGCCTACACTTGGTCTAATAGTCGAGGGGGGTCCCGGCTGGACAGATTTCTAGTCTCCTCTTCTTGGGAGACGCATTTTCCGGACCTATGTCAGAAAAGGCTACCACGTGTTTGTTCCGATCATTTCCCAATTTTGCTTGATTGTGGTGGTATTCGTGGGGGTAGACGCTCCTTCAAATTTGAGAATATGTGGTTAGAAGTTGAAGGATTTGCGGATAAGGTAAAGGTTTGGTGGGACAGTTATTCTTTTGAGGGCACCCCTAGTTTCAAAGTGGCGGGTAAACTTAAAGCTCTCAAGTTTGACTTGATGAAGTGGAATGAAGAAGAATTTAGACATACGGAAGTGCAGAAAAATATCCTTTGGGATGAGCTGCAGGCTTTGGAGGAAGGGGTAGTTAATGCGGACTCTTTATTACGGAAGAAAGTGGTGGTGACAGAAATTGAGAAAGTATTGTTGCTAGAAGAAATATCTTGGAGGCAAAAATCAAGGGCACTTTGGTTGAAGGAGGGGGATAAATGTACTAAGTTTTTCCACAAGGTGGCTAATTCACATAGGCGCAACAATGCCATTGAAGTACTCCATACCGGTCCTAGTGTGTTACATTCTTCCGAAGAAATCCAAGACCACATAGTGCAGTATTATGAGGATCTCCTTGCTGAAAAAGAAGAATGGCGCCCCAAACTAGATGGTTTACCCTTTGCTCAACTGGATTTGGATGCAGCTGGATGGTTGGAGAGGCCTTTTGATGAAGAGGAGGTGCATCTAGTGGTGAAGAGTATGTGCAGAGACAAAGCACCCGGTCCGGATGGTTTCTCTTTGGCGTTCTTTTAGGAGAGTTGGGACATTGTGAAGGAGGAAGTGATGCAGATTTTCCACACTTTTCATTCTAGTCAAAAGTTTGAGAAGTCACTAAACGCTACTTTCATTGCTCTCATTCCGAAAATAGCCGGTGCATATGAATTGAAAGATTTCCGGCCTATTAGTTTGGTAGGGGGGATTTATAAAATCATATCAAAGGTGTTAGCTAATTGAATGAGTTTGGTTATGGACAAACTCATTTCCAAACCTCAAAATGCATTTGTAAAGGGGTGGCAAATTCTGGACTCAGTATTGATAGCAAATGAGTGCTTGGATAGTCGGTTGCGAGAGGGCACCCCGGGGGTTCTTTGCAAGCTCGATATGGAGAAAGCTTATGACCATGTATGTTGGGATTTTCTCCTTTATATGCTTAGAAGATGTGGTTTTGGGGATAGATGGTGTGCTTGGATTAAACATTGTGTCTCAACCGCTCGATTTTCGGTCCTAGTCAATGGAAGACCTTGTGGTTTTTTTCAATCTTCCAGGGGTTTGAGACAAGGGGATCCACTATCCCCTTTCCTTTTTGTCATTGTAATGGAGGCATTGAGTCGCATGGTGGAGGCCGCTGTAAGGGGGGAATTCTTGCTGGTTTTTCAGTGGACAGCAATAGTAATACCAGCTCCATTTCGCATTTACTCTTTGCTGATGATACGCTCATTTTTTGTGATGCTGTAAGTGGCCAGATTCAAGCTTTAAGGGCAGTTTTGTTGTGTTTTGAAGCTGTTTCGGGACTCAAGGTGAACTTGGGGAAGTCGGAGCTGGTTCCGGTGGGGGAGGTGAACAATATAGCCTCTTTAGCGGAGCTACTAGGTTGCAAAATTGTCTCTCTCCCTATGACATATCTTGGACTCCCCTTAGGGGCGTCTTTCAAAGCAAAGAGCATTTGGGATGGGGTGGTAGAGAAGGTTGAGCAACGACTTTTAGGATGGAAACGGCTATATTTATCGAGAGGGGGGAGATTAACCCTTATTAGAAGCACTCTTTCCAACCTTCCCACTTACTATCTTTCTCTATTTCCCTTACCGGTGGGCGTAGCAAACCGGTTAGAAAAGTTGTTTAGAGCTTTTTTGTGGGGTGGTATGGGGGAGGAATCCAAATTTCACCTTGTGAGTTGGCAAAGGGTGTGCTGTCCATTGGCGAATGGGGGGTTAGGGGTACGAAACTTGTGTGTTTTCAATAAGGCACTCCTAGGGAAGTGGCTATGGAGGTATCATAGGGAAGGGAATTCGCTGTGGAGAGAGGTTATTGATCATAAGTATGGTTGTGAGTGGGGGGAATGGTGCTCTAAGGAGGGTAGGGGGTCTTACGGAGTAAGCCTGTGGAAATTCATAAGGAAGGGGTGGAATACCTTTGAAAAACATCTTAAGTTTGAGGTGGGTGATGGAACACGTACCCGCTTTTGGTTCGATGTATGGAGTGGGGAGAGCCCTCTTTGCATTGCTTTCCCAGGTGCTTTTAATTTGGCTGGAAATCAGCAAGCCCCAGTTTCAGAAGTTCTATGTCGTGCCAATGGGATGGTCACTTGGAATGTCACTTTTACAAGAAATGCTCAGGACTGGGAATTAGAAGAGCTGGCAGAGTTTTACAGTCACTTATATTCAGCAAAGTTAGGGGCCAATGGGGGAGACCGTATGTTGTGGACTCACACGAGGAAAGAGAAGTTTACTGTTAAATCTTTCTATAAGGCTTTGACAGTCCTACAGCCCACTTTCTTTCCATGGAAGAGTATATGGAAGGTGTTAGTGCCTTCTAAAGTTGCTTTTTTCACTTGGACAGCTGCTCATGGGAAGATATTGACGGTTGACAATTTAAGAAAACGAGGTATGGTGATCATGGAGTGGTGCTACATGTGTAAAAAAAGTGGAGAATCGGTAGATCACTTGCTCTTACATTGTGAGGTGGCTGGGGAGCTTTGGGCTGGTATTCTTAGTAGAGCTGGGCTAAGTTGGGTTATGCCCAAGAGTGTGGTGGACCTATTAGCATGTTGGAATAGGTCTCATAGTAGTGCCCAATTAGCAGCCGTGTGGCGGATGATTCCTTTGTGCCTAATGTGGTGTCTATGGTTGGAAAGGAATGACAGATGTTTTAATAACAAGGAGCGTGCAATGGGGGAAATCTGGAACTTCTTTGTATTCTCTATTTTCCAGTGGTTTTCTGCTATTGTATTGAGGGGAGGGAATGTTCATGAGTTCTTATCTTCTTTCTAGTCTATTAGAATGTAATTAGGTGCCTCTCTTAGTATATTTCCTGTGTACTTGGGCATTGCCTAATTTCATTCACATCAATAAAAATTATTACTTATCAAAAAAAAATAATTCAACCTTTTCAAATCCCAAAATAATAATAATATTAAAAAATAATATTATAAAAATATTTTATTCAATTTTCAACTTTCATCTCAACTCAGTTCAATATCCAAACGCAGTTTAAGGGAATGCTTGGGGAATGAGATGAGATGAGATGAGAGTGAATAGTAGTGAAATGGTTTGTGAATAGTAGTGAAATAGTTTTTATGGAGTTTTGGGAAAGGAAAGAGAAAAAGTTGAATTAAAATATTATAAAGTTAAAACATTGGTATAATATAATTTTTTAATATAATTCTTTTTATAATTAATAAGAAACTTTATTATCAAGAATAGGCAAAGACAAAGTATACATGACATATACAAAGGAAATACCTACTTCTCTCTTGAAAATAGAAGAAAAGCTAATTCAAATTCAGAAAATTAACATCATTCAGTACAAGAGTTTTAGCCCACAAACACAAAGTACTAAAGAAGAAATTCCTAAGTTCTCCCATCGAATGTTCTTTGTCTTCAAAACATCTGCCATTCCTTTCCTGCTAAAGACACCACATCAAGCATGAAGGAATCATCTTCCATATGGCAGCTCCACGTTTTGTTCCTTCAAAACCATATCAACCTACAAGTAGATCCACCATATCTTTAGGCAAGTTGAATTGCCTTCTGTGTTTTGTTGGGAAGTTTGAGAAAGTTGTAATGATTAGGTAATGATTAGAATGTTAACTTGTTCCATCAATTATGATGTGAAGAAAGGGAGTGGCGGAAGGAATAGATCGAAAGGGAGGGGCAATCTATGTTTATATGAAGCCTAAGATTATATCTTGGAATGTGTGAGGGCTCAATGATAGCAATAAACGCTTTCGTATCAAATCATTATTGCGGATGTGGAAGGGTGATGTGGTGTGTTTTCAAGAAACAAAGTTGCGATTCATTGATAGAAGAATTGTGCAGAGTTTATAGGGATGCTCGTATGTGGGTTGGTCTTATTTGGCCTTTTTGGGAGCCTTAGGTGGAGTGTTATTAATGTGGGATAAAAGAGTGGTTGAGGCGATTGAAAAGTGTATTGAAGATTTCTCAGCAGCGACTTTATTCAAAACCGTTGTTGACGGATGGGAATGGGCATTTGTAGGCACCTGTGGTCCTAATGTGGACAGGGATAAGAAAAGGTTGTGGGAGGAGTTGGCGGGCATATATTCCTTATGGGTGTACTGTGGTGCATGGAGGGTGATTTTAACATTACTCACTTTCCTAGCGAGCAATCAGGGCATTATCGGAATACTGTGGCCATGGAGGAGTTCTTCGAGTTCATTTTTTATCTAGAGCTCATGGATCTGCCTTTGGTAGGGGGCGAGAACACTTGGTCAAACTGTCAGGTTTGGTCGAAATTTGATAGATTTCTTGTCTCTCCTCCGAGGGAAGCCCACTATTCGGAGGTAAGTCAGAAACAGTTAGCTCGAGTCAACTCAAATCATTTTCCTATTCTACTAGATTGTGGGAGCATTCACAAGGGTCGTCGGTACTTCAAGTTTGAAAACATGTGGCTAACAGCGGATGAGTTTGTTGAGATGGTGCATGCTTGGTGGTCCTTGTATTAGTTTACTGGCACTCCAAGTTTTATTCTTTGCAGGTAAGCTGAAGGCTCTAAAACAAGATATGAAGAAATGGAACTTGGAAGTTTTTGGCCACATTGACAATCAGAAGTTTGCACTGTTAGAGGAATTGCAGGAGTTAGAGGGAAATGAATTATTGGGAGATACCTTGGAGGAGGTGATATTGAGGAAGGATACTGTTATGACAAATTTGGAGAAGGTTTTGTTGTCGGAGGAGACTTCATGACATCAAAAATCCAGGGCCCTTTGGTTGAAAGGTGATAAGTGTACGGAGTTCTTTCACAAAGTGGCTAATTCATATCAGCGCAACAACACTATTGAGTTGCTACATTCAGGTCCTCAGGTGCTATCTTCTCCTCTCGAGCTAGAAAATCATATTGTGAATTATTATGAGACCCTTCTCACATAATCGGCTTGTTGGAGGCCGAAGCTTGATGCCTTGTCCTTTGAAACAATTGACTCTCAGAGTGTGAGTGTTTTGGAGAGATCTTTTGTTGAAGAAGAGATCTACAAGGTCATCTCTGTATGGCTAAGGATAAAGTGACGGGTCTGGATGGTTTTTCAATGGGTTTATTTCAAACTTGTTGGGACATCGTGAAAGGTGATGTTATGCAGGTTTTTAGTAAATTTCACTCTTTTCAAAAGTTTGAAATATCCCTTAATGCGACGTTCATTGCTCTCATTCCCAAGAAACACGGGGCTCCGAGTATTGAGGATTATCTATAAAGTCTGGTTAGTGGCATATACAAGATTATTTCGAAGGTTCTTGCCAACCAGTTAAACCCTATGTTGGAACATATTATTTCCAAGCCTCAAAACACATTTATTCGTGGGAGACAAATTCTTGACTCGGTGCTCATTGCAAATGAGTGCTTGGACCATAGACTGCAAGAGGGAGGTTCAGGTATTCTTTGCAAGCTTGACATGGAGAAGACCTATGATCATGTGAACTGGGAATTCCTCTTATACCAGCTTGAGAGGTGTGGCTTTGGGAATAGCTGAATTTCTTGGATGCATCATTGTATTTCAACCGCTTGGTTCTTAGTTCTAGTTAATGGTACATCTGCTGGTTTTTTTTATAGTTCCTAGGCTATGCGGCAAGGAGATCCTCTATCTCTTCTTTTATTCGTTATAGTTATGGAGGCTCTAAGCCGGATGGTGCAGGCCGTTGTTGGTGGAGGTTTCTTATCTGATTTCCAAGTGGGCAATGGCTTTGGTGGCCCTATTATCATCTCACACCTTCTTTTTGCATATGATACTTTAGTCTTTTGTGAAGTGGATAATAGCCAGATCCAAACTCTACGAGCACTGTTGCTTTGCTTTGAAGTAGTGTCAGGGCTTAAGGTAAATCTTGGTAAGTCCGAGATGGTTTCGGAGGGTGCAGTCTCAAATATCCTCAGTTTAGCAAGCCTCTTGGATTGTAAGGTGTCCTCTTTGCCAATGAAATATCTGGGCCTTCCGTTGGAAGCAGCTTTCAAGTCTAGAGTTATATGGGATGGGGTGGTGGAGAAGATAAATAAAAGGTTGGCTGGTGGAAAACAGGTGTATTTATCGAAAGGGGGTCGTTTCACCCTTATTAAGAGTACCCTTACTAACCTTTCCACATATTTTTTTTTATCTTTGTTTCCTATGCCGGCAGGGGTGGTGAATAGGATTGAGAAACTCTTTAGGACGTTCTTATGGGGGGGCATGGGAGAGGAGAAGAAATTTTATCTGGTTAGATGGAAGACAATATGTGCCCTAGTTGTGTATGGGGGGTTGGGAGTGTGTAACTTAAGAACTTTTAATGAAGCTTTATTGGGAAAATGACGATGGAGATATCACTCGGAGGGGGGATCATTGTGGAAGGAAATTATCGACGCTAGATATGGAGCTATTTGCGGTGGTTGGTGCTCCAACGAAGTGAGAGGGGGGTATGGTGTGGGTTTATGGAAATTTATAAGGAGGGGTGGCCATGCTTTGAAAAACATATTCTCCTTGTAGCGGGAGAGGGCAATCAAATTAATTTTGGTAGGAAGTGTGGTGTGGAGACCACGCATTGGAAAGGGCCGTCTCTCCATCGTATTGCAGTTAATAGGGAGGCTTCAATGGCGAATATGCGGCTATTTTCTCATGGTTCTCATCAGTGGAATATTCTTTTCAATAGGGATTTTCATGATTGGGAATTATCTATTATATCCGACTTTTTCAGCCTACTATACTCCATGGGGACTCCTATGGCACAGCGTGATAGATTGAAGTGGAGGTCTAATAATCACAAGAAATGTATAGTTAAGGCATATTATAACATTTTGTCAACACAGGATCATACTCCATTATCCTGGAAGAATATTTGGAGGTCTCGTGTGCCTTCTAAAGTAGCCTTTTTTGTATGGAGTGCTGCTTTTGGGAAGATTTTAACCATGGACAATCTGAGGAAGAGAGGATGTGTAATGATAGATTGGTGTTATATGTGTAAAAAGAATGGAGAATCTGTGGATCATCTCTTACTGCATTGTGAGGTAATAAGGGTGTTGTGGGATGAGATCTTTCAAAGGGTTGATGTTGTTTGGGTTATGCCTTTGAGGGTGGTGGATTTGTTGCGTTGTTGGAGAAAGATGCAGGGCTGTCATTAAGTGGCAGTAGTGTGGAAGATGATCCCGTTGTGCATCATGTGGTGTATTTGAACGGAAAGGAATGCGCATTGCTTTGAAGATAAGGAACGCACAATGGAGGAGCTGAAGAATTTTTTTCCATACTTTAATGCTCTGGTTTTCCGCTATTGTACTAAATGGGGACAATGTTCATGATTTCTTGTCTTTAATTTATCGCTCTTAGAATGTTTTTAGGTGTTCTTCTGTATACAGGAAGTATACACAGGCTATGCCTATTTCATTCATATCAATAATATTTATCTCTTACTTATAAAGAAAAAAAAAGTAATGAATAGATGAAAAAGTTGAAAATTTGAAATTGAAAAATATTTGTATTTGAGTGATGTTTGGGAAGGAAATAAGATGAGATGAAACCATCCAATCTTCCAAACAACCCCTAAGGCCCCTATTAGAGCAACGTTTTTTGTTTGGATAGGATCTTTAGGGAAAATTCACACTATGGACATCCTAAGAAAAAGTCACGTCATTGTGGCAGCTTCATGCTGCATTTGCAAAAGAGTGTAGAATCTTAGACCACCTTTTCCTCCATTATGAGATTGGTAGTACATTATGGAATGACGTTTTCAGTCGAGTTGGGTTGGCTTGGGGTATGCCTTGGAGGATAGTAGACCTCTTAGCCAATTGGAGGGGGTTATATGGCAACCCACAAGTTGCAGCAATGTGAAAAAATGGTCTATTTGTATACTGTGGCGTATTTGGAGATAAAGGAATGATAGACAGTTTGAGGATCGCAAGTGGACGTTGGAGGAGTTTAAAACTTTCTTTTTTATTACTTTGTTCTTTTGGGTAGATTCTATAGATTGTAATGGGTTTTACTTCCGTGATTTTCTCGTCTCTTTTCCTATTCTAATTATGCTTTCCTCTTGTATGCTAACCCATGTATTTGTACTATGCCTTTTGTGTTTTTAATAAAATCTTTGATTATCTATATCGACAATAGCATTTCTAGAGATGGGTCACATATGCTTGCTTTTTCAATTGGATAGCTATGAGGATTGGCTTCCATATATCATGTAGGAAGTCTATAAATCATTTATTATATCTGATTTTGGTATGGGGTAGTCACCTGAGTGCTATAATTTTTTTCAAGTTCTGTATATGTCAGATATTCCCTTGGTCACCAATGTCTGATTTTGGTCAGAGGGACATGCAAAGGCTTAGAATGTATTAGTAATTATATAACCAAATCCACTGTATGAGTGCTAGGCCCCTTTAGATGCCTGTATGCAATCTTAGGATATAGAGTGGGAAGCTTATAGCAGTTATATAATATAAATACAAGCTATTCCACCCAGCATCAACTCTGAGTGCAAATACATGGTGTCTTACGTGTAATGCAGTATATCTGTATATGTCAACGTTGATTGAAATAGAAGTCTCTCAAATGGTATTATATATGTTTAACAGAATTTATTTCTACAATCATGATAGCTCATCATGATTTCCATTATGTACTTCTCCATTTGGTGTTCATATCCTAATGAAGATTTGCGTGGGCTTCAGGTGGTTGATGGTACTGAAGGTGATTCTATAGATGATAAACCTGTGGAGTGGGTTTCATATTGGAAGCCAAACATTACAATCAATTTAGTCGATGATTTTACAAGGTATGTGTTAATGAGTGTCTCTAATTCGGTGTTTATCGTGCCTATGTACATCAATAACACTCTTGATTTTCAATAACTTCACTTATTTAAAAAAAAGAGGTATACCAATAAAAAAAATTATAAGAGGTATGTTTAATGAGTGTTAGTTCTTTGCAAGGTTTGGTTTGTGGTAGGAAGTTTGTTGAGTTTATACCACTTTCTTTTTTTTCTTTTTTTTTTTAATTTTTTTTATTGGCACCTGGTGTCCAGGAACAACATCTCGACTAATCCCGGGGGTGCACAAGCCCTCGACAAGGAGTTTCCAGCAAGTGCACCTCTGGTAATTCAATAGGAAAATCCCCTAGTTCGATGGCCCCTAGAGATTGTTTGCACCTTGGGGATTTGAACCTTAGACCTGGGGTGAGCATACCCCCAAGCCCAAGGCCTTTACCACTTGAGCCAACCCCTAGGGGTTATACCACACTATTGATTCCACTGCATTTTAACTTGTAGTCTTGGTTATGTTCATTTCTGTAATTTTTTATTCTTTACTTGTGTATATATTAATATCTCCTTATGGTTTACCTATTTCATTGAACCCCCCTTTAAGACTGATTTTATTTAGTATCAGATGATGGTTTTGGAACTATAATCACTGGTTTTCATAGAAAAGGAAAAATGATGATCTTTTGAGCAAAGTATTTCTGGAGTATGGTTGTGAAGTCTTGTTAAATAAAGCCATATATTTATGTCATGGTTTCTTTGGAATGCCCCCTTTAATATTACTTTCCCCTTTACTTATCAAAAAAATTTATATCATGGTTTCTTGTAAACAAAGCCAAGAAATAATTTAATTCGTTTCTTGTAATCATTTCTATGTATATTTCACTCCTTATGTTATTGAAAATCATGGATACTACAAAGATTGATGAATTGAAGTGACAGGATGTAGTTAGCACGTTAGATATAAGAATTTAATATGTAATTGCTCGGATGTATAGGAAGGTGGTGAGTGGGATCCCGCATTGATTGGGAAGGAGAAAGTTCAAGCCTTTTATACTGATTCCAATGGGCTCTCCAATTATAATCTTGACTAGTTTTTTAGAGTATGGGCCCAAATGCGGCTTGGGCCTTTCTTGAGTTGTTACATAATTGCTTGGAATCAGATGTTAAAACATATTCCCTGCCTTAAAATGCTATTTCCCCAATTTAAATTCTAACCCTAGATCTTGATAATAATTTCATTTCTTCTTATGATAAGTTAATGACAATAATTTCATTACAGTCAATGTCTTATGATGCGAGTGTATCATTTGGTCCTGCCTTTTGATTTCTAGATTTTTATCTAAAATGTTTCTTGGCTGTAATGGTTGTGTATCTGTGAATTAGTTTAGCTCATTTTCTTTGAAGTGTATAACTAAATGTGCAACTGATTTAGAAATAGAAAAATCAAGCTTACACGTATTCCCTTTTTTCTCTTTTCAATTGTATGAGCCTCTTTGTCACTGAAATTGCTTATGCCTTCTCCCCAACCCCCTCTCTCTCTTTTGCCTGCAGATACCCGCATAATGCTGCACCTCCAAATGTTGCGCCTTGTATCCTTCAAGATCTTATTTTTGTCAATCTACCTTTAGTTTTGTTGTCACTCTCACTACTTTCTCAATTACATGGAAATTTCCCTGGAGCTTTTCCAGCTTAGTATGTTTCTGTTTTTTCGGTGCTTTTACAAACACATGTAAAGGGGCCTATAAAAATTTTGATTTTGATACATATGTTGATTTGCACCAAGATTATTGATGCAACCAAATGTCTTTACCGATCTGGTGTGCTATAAATTTACTGGACCTGGAGCTACATGTTAAAGTAGATCCCGCATGGCCCTTGGACCGGGCTACATGTGCTAGGGAAGAATGATGTCATTATCACATCTTTGAGTTTCTTGACTTAGAGTTGCAGATTTGAATGTTGAGCCTAGTACAGGGGACTACTATCCTACCATCTTCTTCAATGAGTTTTGGTTACTCAAAGATAAGTTGATACCATTGAATGAGACAGTGACAGAATTGCCACTAAACCTGGAGGTGGGTCCCATAAGCATGACCAAGTGGCAAATATTCCTGCAGATTGACCAATCTTTCCAGATTCACCGTAGTTACGGAAGCATGCTTGAAGGCGAGGCTGATGAGTTGAAGGTATTGCTTAACTGTCACCCTAGCAAGTTTCTATGGCATGAGCCAGTGATTAGTTTTGAAAATCTCCTTGGGTTTTGAACCGTTCCTTTGTTTCTGGATTTTTATTGAAATAAGCTCTGCAAGTTTTGCAATCTGAACTTCAAGTTACTTTTTTTCTTATTATTTGGAAAGTTGCCATTGGGTCTTACAAGTTACTCACCATGTGAACTGTTGCGTTTAAAGTAGAAAGAACATTTGGTTTTTTTATGGACATCTATGAGGACGAAGATACCATAATTACTAATAAAATTTCATAAAACGTTATTCATGTCTGAACCTGATAATGTTTTATGTCATCAATTTATAAATTACTGGTGGTGCCGAGAGTTTGCACCATTCATAGATACATATCATTTACTTTGCCCATAATAAGATGACATATAAATCTATAGTGAAATTTGGGTTGTAATCAAATGTTATGGAATCAAATATTTTATTGTATTTCTTCTAGCACCTATCATGCAACTTAAAATTTAGTTTCCTTGTTTCTCTAAATGTCAGTTATCTGATAATTTTCTCAGAGGGTGTTCTTGGAAGGAAATCCATACCTCCTGGCAATCACAATGGTTGTTTCCATGCTTCATTCAGTGTTCGACTTCTTGGCATTTAAGAATGGTAATAGTAATTTCTGTATAATGCAGTTCATAAATTTCGTCCCGTAGATGTTCTTGGGGATTAATATTACTAATTAATCTGATTGTTTCCCAATGCAGACATCCAATTTTGGAACAAAAATAAGTCTATGGAAGGACTGTCTGCAAAGTCTGTTATAGTGAGCTTTCTGTGTCAGCTCATTGTTTTCCTCTATCTACTTGATAATGATACCTCATGGATGATTCTGGCAAGTTCTGGAATTGGTTGCTGCATTGAGTTTTGGAAAATCGGAAAGGCCATGCACATAGAGGTATCATCTATAATTGGATGCTAGAATAATGTTTGTTTGTGCATGTACGTCTCTTTTTAGGTTGGCACAATTACACTGGCTGTTTGAGATGTCATGCCTTACATATGTTTTGTGTTTATCACTTATCTGCAATTTGCTTATAGACTTCTTTTTCAATCATTTGCCACATACCGCATTCCTTGGGTTTCACTGTATCTTTTCATGTTTCTCTGTATATATATGGGGCATGTCAGGTATCCATCTACAAATGCATTTTGATTTTGGGCATGCTCTTCTAATTGGTGTCATTTTCTAATGCCCTGAAACCTACACTTTTTGACACTTGCTTATATTACATCTAGTAGGGAGTTATTTATACTGCTCTGAATCTTTGGTTTACCCTGTTGTGATAGCAAATTTTGTAATTTGTGTATTTCTTCCCCAGATTGATAGAAGTGGGAGAATACCCATGCTAAGGTTCCGGGATCGTGAGTCCTATGCAGGGAATAAGACAAAGGAATATGATGATATGGCAATGAAGTATTTGTCCTATGTACTGTTCCTCCTTGTTGCATGCTCATCTGTATACTCGCTCATGTATGAGCGCCACAAGAGCTGGTATTCTTGGATTCTATCTTCGCTGACAAGCTGTGTGTACATGTTTGGTAAGATTGTTCCTCCAAAACTTGTTATATTGGTAGTTCTATCTATCTCTTCTTCTTAACACGCTTGTCGAGTCATGGAGATTTTGTGCTATATTCTATGGAGTTGGAAAAAAAAAAACAGTTTTTCCTACTCAGGCAATGGGCGTCATCTCTTCAAAATATCCTTTTTAAGGGCTTTATAGTTTTGGCTTTGTTTGGCAATAGAGATGAATCTAAAAACTTGTCACAATTTCCTTCCCAAACATCACTCAAACACAAAATACTTTTCAATTTTAAATCTTCAACTTTTTCATCTAATCATTATTCAAACACAAAACCCTATGCAACTTTTCCAAACTTCCAAACAAAATACAAAAAACAATACAACTTTTTCAATTTTCCAAACAAAAATAATATTAAAAAATAATATTCAATCAATTTTAACTTCATAAAATTTTTATTCAAATTTTTCTCTCATTTTCCAAAATCCAATAAAATATCTTAACTCAAACAATTTCACTACTATTCACAGAATTCTCACAATTTCTTATCTCATCTCCCCTTAGTTGTCTTTTGCTTATTCTGCCTCAAAATTAGTTGTCTTTTGCTTATTCTGCCTCAAAAGATCTGTGATGCCCTCACAACTATTTATGATTGATTTGTACAGACCCCCCTGTGCTGTATGTCATAAAACTTATTGAGTAGTGAATCTCATAAATCACAAGGCTCAGACCTGCGATGCCCCCACTAAGTCTCACATTGGGTGGGGGAGCTATTTGATAGAAGGGAATGAGTATGTTAAAAAGTGCATTGTGTTATAAGTCCCATAATGGTTCCTTACTGAACTATGATTTTTAAGAACTCCAAGGAGCTTCATACCAATAAAAAAGGAATTCTTTGGAGTTCCATTTGTAACGACCTAAGGAAAAGGCTCAAGCCACATCAAAGCTATTGTAATGTCCTACTAAGGCCCACATTGAGTGAGATATATGGTGGAAGTAAATGAGTATGATACAATTGCAGTGAGTGATTTATAAGAATTCGAAGGAGATCTAATTGAAACATTGACTAGTCCTTTTGGAGTATAAGTTCATATCTAGCTTGAGTTTTCCTTGTGTTTCCACAGTTCTGTAATATGCTTGGGCTTTCACTATGACCCTTTTGACCACCATCATCAATCGTAACTTATCAGACTGCTTCCTTTGTTTGCTTGTTTATCTTAGAGAGTTTTACTTATCAAACCTGTTATCTGCACACTTATTGATTCATTATGGTGATTCCCCTCCCTCCTCTCTCTCTCTGATAGTAAATCATCCAAAGATTTTTCTGCCTGCTCAAACAAAATAATATGCGTCTTACAACAATATGACTTTAGATCATTGGCCAATTTTGCACTTAAAATATCGCCTGTGTTATAACCTTTTGACTTTATGATATGTTAGAAGTGTGCTTACAAAAAAAAAAAAAATGATTTGGTAGAAGTGTGACAGGTTTGTTTCCCTTTGCACTTGAATTCATTGTTGCAGGTTTCATAATGATGTGCCCTCAATTGTTCATAAATTACAAGCTGCAGTCTGTGGCTCATCTACCCTGGAGGCAGATGACATACAAATTCCTTAACACCATCATTGATGATCTCTTTGCCTTTGTCATAAAAATGCCAACACTGCATCGGCTGTCTGTCTTTCGTGATGGTAAGATATAATTTACATCACAATGCATATTAATTTAATCCCCTTTATAACTGTTCTGGTACTCCCTTTTTTAACTAACATACGCCTGAATGTGGGGTTGACAATGGAAGTGAAAATTTCATAAGAGGAAAAGAGGTAGAGGAAGTGCAATGATGCAACGGATGATACCAAAGTTAAATTAGATTGCTGATGGTTTTACAATGATCATGTAGTATATTCAAAGGAAAATTGATGCCACCATCTGAAAGCTGCATAAATTAGTGGTAGAATTACATTGAGAATACTTATAAAAAAAAACATTGAGAATGAAGTTCCCCTAGCAGTGCAGCATTCAAGCCTGTGTAATGTCCCCAACAGGCAAACAAGGATCTTCATGCGTGTATGCTGATTTTTTTTTTGTGGTTAAAATATTCCAGTCTTGTTTGTGGTGCCATTCGTTGTCAATGCATCCTTTCAAGGGTATCATAATGAAACTCTGTTGATGTTGTGATTCTGTGTTGGATTGTGGGTTAGTTATATCCTCTACACAGACTACACATCTGTATGCGTTCTGATTTTTCTCCATTTTACTGCCTTGCAGATATTATATTTCTGATCTATGTGTACCAGAGGTGGATATATCCAGTGGACAAGAAACGTGTCAATGAATTCGGTTTTGGTGGCGATGATGATCAGGTCACTGATGGTGCAGAGGTGGCTGCCACAAATGAAGATGAGAAGAAAACCAACTGAAACGGTTTTCAAACTTTCAATTGAAACCATATTACAGCGCATAACTGTAATATTTAGTTAGGATAATAGATTATCTTCTTTTTGTTTGTTTGTTTTGTTTTGTTTTACCGTTTTCATCAGAATGTTGTTTCAGAAAAAAAGGCTCTTCCGGATGGGTCTTTTGGGCCCAGGAGGGTGGTTTTGATATTTTCGTGTTTGTTCCTTCCTTTTTTATTATTATTTACTCCATTAATTATGCAACGTTTTTTTTGGTAAACATGCGCCTTTGTAGTATATCTTAACCATCATTTTCAAACTGTTGTAACTCAATTATCACAGTTGATGTCATAAGCCTGTCCCATTTTGAAATTTGTTCCTTTAGAAACCAGACTTTTTATAAAAGAATTTGTAGTCGCTCTCTCTCTTGAATGTCTTCTGTGTAGCATGTAAAGAGAAAGATAACCGTTATACGGTTATATATATATATATATATGCTTTGTGAAGACTAATAGGTGAGTTGTTAATGATAATTACCATAATATGAACTGAAGGGAGCCGATTGAGAAGAGGGGAGAGGAGGAAAAGAAGATCCTAAAATAAAATGGGGTAAGCTCTATGTTATGGCTACCCACAAGAGTGTAAGCGGAAGAAATTCATAAACTCAACAACCAATTCGGCCCAATGTCAAAGACCGACCGTCGTCGGAGCAAGGTATCAAAATCATGTTGCAAGCAAGTCCATGCACCAAAAGATTGACCTATGTGAAACCGAGAGGATAAAGCGATAGCCCCACCCTCTATTCAAGTTTAAGATGCATATCATCATGCATTTACCGACTCAATATTTTGCACACTATTTTTAGGCATTATAATAATAACAATAGTTCTCAATAAATTCATTCACAGAAAACTAAAAAGCACCACCAAAGAGCCCTCAACCAAACCTCTTAATTAACCCAACTGCAAATCATACCATAGTTACGAAAACCACAAAATAAAACAGCTGATGCGAGTAAACTGCAGGACACTTGTCAGAGTCCACACGAACAACTATTATTTTCCCTGTTTCTATCTTTGGAGTATATTCTTTGAACGTGTACCATTAACCCGAGGAAAAAGTTTATAGCGTCTTTTAAAGTTCCTAAGGAATTAGTGGCAAAGTGCGCAGGGAGCTTTCTGTTCAAGGAGGTGGGGGAGAGGAGAAGCAGGCTTTTCCACTCCACCGTCAAAAGCTGTTGGTGGTGGAATCATCGGGGCGCTGTGGGGGAGTGTACTTGTCCATGAGCTGGGTTAGTTCAGCATTGAACTCTTTTTCCAGCTCTACTTCTTCTTCCCAGTGCCTCCGCTTCATTGCAGCCATCTTCTCTTCGTGAACTTTAATTAGTTTGTCTCTCTCCTCCGCGAAATCTTCCATCTCTCTGTCTTGTAACTTTATGTATTTTTCAATTTCCTCCACCCTATGGACAAAACAATGGCAAAATGCAAATAGAAAAAAAAATGGTTATTCTGGGCCCGACTCAGCTGAATTATCTACCCAAAAGTATATTTTACCTGAGCTTGTATTCGTCTGCATTTGAAGGATTCTCATTTAACTGCTTCACCTTATCACGCTCTTCTTGCTGCAGCTTCTCGAAATCTTCTTCCTTGGCCTCCCTTGATTCATGTATGGTTTTGATCTGGTCCTTAAAAAATTGTTCTTGAAGGTACATCTTCATTTAAAAAAAAAAAAAAAAACACTTTAAATCTGAGTCCACTTGAATAGATTTACAGAACAACTGATATCCAGCAACCATTAAGAACCAAAGAGCAAAAGGGCAGCAAGCATTTCATCCCAAGAACATGAAAAATTAGGAACTCAATGATGTTTCAAAGTTGAAAAGGGGAGGGTGAGTGACTCGGAGACAAGCATGGTAACATTGTTTATCATGAATAAAACCATAGTCAAGGTAACATAAATATAATATTTTCTCAAATGGCACCAACAAAATTTATTCTTTCGCAAAACTGACAGCATATCAAACAATAACCACAATAGCGCATGAATAAGCAAGCAAAATCAGCAAAATCCCAGTAATTGAAAAATATAATATATGCAAAGCCAGAAAAAGCATACAAGTCTTTCCTTGATGGCTTATGGCTACAAAATGAAAATGAGATGACAAACCATCAAATGGATTGATACCAAAATCTAACACATGGTATGTATATATATATATTTTTTTTCCTTTTCTGATAATTAAAACTTTGCAATCTGGTAGGCTTTAATGGTATATAAGCATGGTGAGTCTCAGCATGTAACCTATTTATACAAAAAAGATCTTCCATCTCAATTGCTAAGTTACAATGGACCCATTACTCATCACTGCATTTATTTTACTGATCAGAAAACCTTGGACCCATTGCTGTGCCATATAGCCCATTGACGATGCCCATTCCTCACATCAGAAATTATACCTACAAAGTTATCAAAAAGTAACTGATAGTAATAAGACACCAACAAAGTTGTCTAATGGGTTGGTAACCTCTACTTTCGTCATCATTTCAGGAACAAACTCTGGAACCCGAACTGCTTTATTAATAGTCTCCACATAATATAGCACATGAAAGCAGGGTCCAACAACTGTTGCTTAAATACAACACTAATGTGTATATCAACCAGAGTAACATTACCTCTTCCTTGTTCTCTTCATGCTGCAATTTGGTTCTGTGTTTTACAATGCGCATCTCCTCCTGTGTCTTGCGCAGCCTCTCACTCGTAATACCAAGACATTCTTCAATAGCTTTTGAATAACTCTTTTCCTTCACAACCTTGTTCTTCAAATAGATAAGCTGCTGGTTGTCCTCACTCATCTGCCTAATTTGGTTCACAACCATCTCCTGGTATGATCTAATCTCATACTTCAGCTTAGATTTTCCTAATCAATCATAAAGCATGTCAGAGGCAACTGCACATTTAAAAAGACAGAAATTTAAAAAGAACATTATGCATTTAAGTTAGTTATTATATTTTGATGATGAGAATCCCAAAGACAGCAAACACAACAAGTCTTTTACCAGGTTAAACCCCAACCCACGTAATGCATTCCCATCACACGGATCAGGTAAATAATAGGCTTTTAACCAATGGAACGTGGCCCTTAGAAATTTTTTGCACCAAAGGATTCAAACCTTAGACATGGAGGGAGTATACCACCAAGGCCAAGGCCCTTATCATTGGAGCCAACCCCTAGGTGTTATACACTTAAGTCACCACGAGACCTCAAGGGATTCAACCAACAGGAAAGAGATGAAAAAGATGGGAAGAACCTTGGGAATGATAGTTAAATGTATCCAAATCCTCTTTCACTGCCATGTAGCCATAAAGCTGGCGCTTCCCACCTTGATAAAATAAGACACGAGTACGACGGTGCTCCCAAGCATCTCTATCAGTTCCTTGCTCAGCAAAATGCTTATGCAGGCGTTCAGCTTCCAAATAACCCCTTGCAGATGCCTCAAAGATCAAAACACTCATACCACGATGGCCTTGTGGACCGTACGAGTGTCGAGCCTTAATAGCAGCATATGAGCTGAAGTAATCAAGAAGCTCTTGATTCCCCATTCCTACCCACTGAAATCCATTTCACACAAAGTAGAGTAAAACGAGAGTAAATATCAAATCAATCTTTTTCTTTATAAGGTTAAAAAAAAAGGCAATCTTTAATATAAAGGATAAAAGACTACATTTGTGATTACAATTTATTTGGGTAATAATTTGCAAAAACAGATACAAAATATGATAATACCTTTTCATTTTCATCCTGTTCAAGCCTTGTGTTCATGATGACAACCATCGGAGGCCAAATTATTTCATGGTCTTTTTCATCAACTTTCAGACCTTTCCACTTACCAAATGCCTCTCCAGCCGGAATAACCGATGTTCCCCTCACGCGCAATTCTTCCTCCAAGAGTTCAGCCAGCTCCCTGTGGATCTTCATCCTGTTTGCCCCTTTGGTTTTGGCATGTGTCATCAAAGGCTGCAGCCCTCGATACCAATCAATGGCACCAGGACCACCTTGGCATGCAGGACAATGCCACTGCCTTGCCGGATCATTTATGTCGTCTACAGACAAGCTATCCAAAATTTCAAAGAACTTCTTGAACCATCTGCTCTTCTTTCGAGTGTTATGGCTCTTTTGACTAGCATCAGAGTCATCATCATCACTCATATCCTCATCAGTATCTTCCATGACATCAGAGTCATCATCTTCAGCCTCATCAACATTGTCATCCTTATCAGCCTCGACATCATTGTCATGACGGGAGTTCAAAATGGTTTCATCCTTCAACTGGCCATCTTCTAAACCCTTGGATTGAGTGGAAACAGATATAGCAGGCCAGTTCCATCCATGCTCCAATGGAGGGCCAATTGCAGGTTGTGGAGGTACATGGTTACCCTCAAAGCCCCTAGTGGATGCTTGGTGCCTTGGCTGTCCCCTACCTGCAGGTCGCTTAGAATCAGCAGTTTGTGTTGACCAGGAATTCACAGAAGCCCTTCCTGGGGCACCGTTACCTCGCATCCATTGTTTTTGACCCATATTTGGATTTCCCCAAGCTCTAGAATTATTACTACTCTGAGAACCCATTTGTTTTGCAGCACTGCTTCCAGCTCTGTTCTTGGGCTTCCTTGCAACCTCCCATTGACCATCATCTTGTTCTGAGTTCAGGTTGATGTCTGCCATTTTATTATTCAAGTGGTCAACCTTAGGGCTATTGACTTCTGATACATTTTTCCACTTGGATGATTGATCACCTCCTCTAACCGAACTCATCTTTTCCTGTAATGGAAAGTTCACAAGTAATACACCTAAGAAATGATGCACATAGGAATCAGGTCATAGAAACCGACTTTATCACCAATAACAATCTCTCAAATATTAAATCATACACCCTTATGAAAAACTGTATCCTTCTTCTTGTGTGAAGTGAGACGTGAAAGATATTAGGAGAAAATATGCCGATGAGACTTGAGAGAGCAAAAGAAGTCATCTTTTCACAATTTAAGCTGAAAAGTATCTACTATATCACAGCATGTAGAATGCAAAAGATTTGACACAAGACAGTAATAATCATTGTATGTATCCTCTTTTCATGGCATTAGAAAAACCTGAATGACATTAAAGGAGAGAATGAAAATCAAAACAAAATATCATTATGAAGACCTCCAAGACCTACATTGCCATATTAAATACATTATAACAGGAGATATTTAAGACTCCTATTGTAAGATCAAGAGGATGGTATCCAGCAGTACAAATTTGATCTTTTCCAGCCATTTACGCACATAACAAAATATTACAATTTAGGGGCATATACTATTTTTAAACTTCAATTATTTGAATATCACAGAAAACTTACTACAAGAAGTGAACATCCTCTGAGTAATAGATGAATAATAAAACCATTTCACAGAATATTATTTTCCACCAATGCTTCTGTTAGAAAAATTTCTTTAAAAAAACTTCAAATGTGCAGATAAAACTAAAAATGGCGTCCCTTATTTTTTTTTTATTCTTTAATAGCAAAGTTGTTGAATGTTCAGATTCATATTACCACAAGCATTCGTCCTTTTCATTTACTTTTGCTTTCTCGGAAACTAAACAGAATATATGAGTTGTTAGGTCAAGAATAAACCAAATAGCACCGAGTTGATTTTTACATATTTACAGATAAAAAATGCAGCATCAGTATAACGTTTACTTTTTGCATCAGTTTCTCAGCAACCAAATGGAGCACAAGGGACATTAAACCCAAAAAATTCAAACTTTCTATAAAAAAATAATCTAGAATACTGCAATTAATACACGAATGCCGACAGACACCAACACCACGTCCATCGCACATGCCAGGCCATAGATCAAACGGAGCAGAACACAAGTTCAAAAACCTCTAGACTGAACGAGAGCTACAGTTTTAGAGAGGGCGTAGGCTAAAAGCATCTTATGAAAAAAAGACCCTAGCTTGCAGAAACTGTTCGGATCCGACATTCCATTTGAGACAAAGATCAACAGGCAGAAATAAGCACACATGCATAGACACCTACATATAGCGCGTATATTTATACACAGAAATGGAAAAATAGGGAGAAAAGTTAAATAGGTTCGAGTTCAACGAGATGTAATGCATGAAGAGCAAACGCACAAGCCATACATATTGAAACATAAATGTAGCTAGCGTACGGAAAGAGGGTTTGGTGTGAGAGAGAGAAAAGAGTACCGCAGGCGGTATCAGTGAATTGGAAGCGATCGTTTCCGAAGGAGGTAGAAGGGCGAGGTTAGCTGAGAAACCTGCCGGCGATTTGGTCGGGAGCGCGGTAGGATCGGGCGTGAGAGAAAGGGAGAGTGAGCGAGAGAGACTGAAATAATGGGGGAATACTTGTTGAGAAAGTTTTGTCCAATATACAGTCCCGGTCCAGTAAAGGTCACGTCGGTCGTCTCGGACCCAAAAATATTTTAAAAATAAATTAAATATTAATTTTTAAAAAAAAATAGAAAATAAAAAAGAAAGGTTATAAGCATTAAAGTGTGATTTGAACGGCATATTTCTATGAAAAAAGGAATATTTTTTAATTGTGTTTATATGCGGATTGGATCTCTTTAATTTGGACAATGCTACAGCCAGCTGGGATTGGACCTCTTTTTCAACGAGACGTTTAGATTTAAAGATGATTTGAGATGAATTGAGATAAATTATAAATAATAATGAGATAAGTTATGAATAATCGTAAGATTTATGAGTTAAAATTACTAAATAGTAATAAATAATAGTGAGATGAGTTGAGATGAGCTGCGAATCCAAACGTTTCCTAAATCTATTTTTTAAAATTATTTATTATATAATTTTTTAATACTTTTATATATTTTAAAAAAATAAAATAAATTAAATATTATTAAAAAATATTTCTTTAATTATAAAGTAAAAAAAAAATATTAGAAAATACTTTCTTAATCATGAAGTAAACTAACAAATTATTTTTTTATTTTACTTCATGATTAAGAAAGTATTTTTTAATAATATTATGAATTTTTTTTAAATACTTAAAATTATTAATAAAATCTATATAAAAAAAAGAACTAAACAAAAACACATAAAAAAGCACACAGTAATGCAAGCGGTAGCTCCGCGGGACGCTTAGCATTTTTCCTTTAATTTTGTGTGCTTTTTTTTTAAAAAAAAAATAGTACCATTCTTGGGTTTTTTTTTTTTTTTTTTTACATTTAAAATATGAATATTAGTTAATAATAATGAAATTATTTAAGTTAAAATGTTTTATTTGATTTTGAATAATTAGAGAGTAAAAATTAAATAAAAATATTATAAAGTTAAAAAATTATTTGGATATAATTTTTTATATTATTTTTGTTTTAGAATTTAAAAAAAGTTGTATTGTTTTTTTTTTCTTCTTGCAAAATCTAGAAAAGTTATATTGAGTTTTGTGTTTGAATAATGATTATGTAATAATTAGATATAAAAAATTGAAAAATTGAAATTAAAAAATATTTTGTGTTTAAATAATGTTAAAAAATAAAATATTTGAGAATAACTTGAGTGTCCAAACTAGCCCTTATTCTCTACCCCCCATACTTATGTTTTGCTATGTGGTTAGTAACACTACTATATATACTAATGAAAAAATCTACACGACTTTCATACACCACACTTTTTTTAATTTTTATTATTTTATCAAATATTTAATATATGAATAATTAATAGAAGAATTGAATTAGTTTAAAAGAATAAACTAAAAAAAAAAATTTAAAAATTTAAAAAAATGTGGTGTGTAGAAGTTGGGGATATTGTGTAGCAAAACTCTATACTAATATTATATCTATTGGCAGTTTAGGAAGGATATAGTTGATCTTTACTAGTCTTAGACACGAAAAAAATATGTATATTGGCCCTTTAATTTCTATTAGGAACTACAAATTGAGCCTTAGGCAACATGATTGCTTTAATTATCGATGAAACTTTTTACTAGAAGAAGTAGGAAAGATTCAACCCCATATTATATGGATATGTAAAAGAAGTGGATTGTGTAGCAAATTATTATAAGTTAATGACCTATGATCATACTCTTCGTTTCATTTAATTAAAATAGAGCGAAAATTCTTTTCTATTATTAAAATATGGTGAGTTTAATTTTATGGCACTATGGTATTACATGTTCTAGTCAGATATATAGTACTCCAACAACATTATTGTTAACAATGGATAAACATGTCTCCGTCGAGTTAAGAAAAAAAAAAAAAGAGGAAAATGTTAATCGTGTCTCACTTTTTTAAAGAGAACTACTACAGACATAAAAATATTATATAAAAATAAGTATACAAATTGACATTATTTCATCGGATCTATTAGATCTACTTTATAATAAAATAATTTTATAATCTACATTAAGTCACATCAATTTATAATTTCATTTTGTATAATCTTTTTGTGATTAAAATATTTTCCTTTTTTAAAAGCATTTTGCAGCATTTCTAAGCGGCCACTTCGTTTCCCCTCATACTTGCCAAGAATATAAAGTTAGGATGCGTGGAAAAGTGCAAATATAAACCCTATTTATATATCGTACGAGGATTCCTATTAGTCAAAAGTGCATATCACCTACAAATAAAGATATTGGATAGAACTATAGAACAATCTTCAGGATCAAGTAGCAAGAAAGATATATGACACAGAGTTTGGAAATTAAAAATCCCTAATGTAGCAAGAGTCTTTCTATGGAGTGCTTGCTTAGAGGTAGGGGTGGGCTCCGACTCCGACGGAGTCGGAGTTGTCATTTCCGACCTCCGACTCCGACCGGATTCAGAGCCAAAACTTTCCTCCGACTCCGACTCCGAACGTAGTCGGAGTCCGATTCCGATCGGAGGTCGGAGCTCCGACTCCGAACTCAATTTCAGAATTTTTTTTTATTATTATTATTTAAATTTTGTTGTTCAATTTCGTTTCAGATAGTGGGCAACATATATATATTTTTTTAAAAGTTAACTATCTACAAATATTTAGTTTATTCAAGAGTTTTCAATAATTTAAATATTCGTTCTGATTTTGTTACTGAATTTTGATTATATCTTTAATTTGTTTTATGTCCGCCTGAAATTTAGCATTAAAAGTGCTCATGACTCATGAGTTGAAAATTACACAAATTTAAAATTTGATAGAAAAGAATGATGGTACGAATTTGTATAATTCGATTAATTTCAGTTGGATAATAAATTATAAACTTTTGAGAGATGATGGATAAGTACTAATAGAAATTATAGAATAAAGAGTACTTATCCACGTATTTGCTCGGGATATAAGTACATAAATATAACTATATAAATAGTTTAAAAAGTAAATAACATGTATGATGCAGCCATAAGTTATAACAGTCTCATTTATAACGTAATAACAATATGACTCGGTCTTGAAATATAATTACATAAAAATTAAACACGGGTTTCACTCAAACCCCAATGTTCCATTGGTCACGCCTGAAATGAAGATAGAAAATAGCAATCAATAGATGAAAAAAAATTGATAATAAAAAATTATATACGGTAAAAGAATAATTTGATTCTTACCAAGAAAGGAGGTTCTCTCAACTCCATCCCAACTCTCAAGTAGCGTCCGTTCCAAACTCTCAATCCTCGGTAATTATGTTAGGGTTCACAATTAGATCTATAAAATCATAAAAAGTAGAAGTTAGAAACATTAAAAATAATTAAATCATCATTAAAAAGCATATAAACTTACCTGATTCAAGCCTATAGCTCTCGGCATCAACGCCAACGGTATCTAGTCCAATGGGCGTTTCACTTATCCAATTCTGTGTGCAAACGAGAGCCTCCACGGTTGACGGTGACAATGAACTCCGATAAGCATCCAACACGCGACCTCCAGTGCTAAATGTCGACTCTGAGGCAACCGTAGTGACAGGAATGGCTAGCACATCTCGGGCCACACGGGAAAGGACTGGATACTTGGTGGAATTAACTTTCCACCAAGTTAATAACTGAAATACATCACTAGGTGCCTCGACAGCTTCCATAAAATATCGTTCAGCCTCAGATGTACAATGCATAATATTCCTTGTTGACATGAGTTGATGATACTGCCGTATGACACGATTGCCTCTAACCCCTACAGATGGGTCAGTATCACCTGAGGAAACTGTCGATCCTGTCGGCCTCGAATGTGAGGAGCTACCAACTGCGGATGAAGGCTGAGCACTAGTACTGTAGTGATGATATAAGTCATCAACATCACTTTTTAGCAATCTAATAAACTCTGCAGCCTTCACTGCCCCGAGGACGGAATTTACCCAAAATTCTAGAACGGCCAACTTAACTCGGGGGTCAAGGATCACAACCACAAATAGCAATCTATTTATCTTCTCAATATTCCCCCAATATTTATCATATTTGATCTTCATCCTCGTAGCCATAGCAGATAACAATCCAGCAGAGTCAGTACAACTATTTTCCAACTGGAAGTGAAGCTCCGAGAGCTCGCTGAAAAATGAGTTCGCAGTCGTATATTTGGATCCAGATAGCAGCATGGTTATCTCATAAAAAGTTCTTAAAAATTCAACAAAATAACTCACACTGGTCCAATCATGTGCGTCCGGCGCACCGAGCCCCTGTCCTGCTGGCTCCAACAAAGCATACCTCAGGCCCCCATCCTCGACCTCCATCCGCTTGAATGCTTTTTGGTACTTCTGTGCCACATCCAACATCATGTATGTAGAATTCCATCGAGTCGGAACGTCCAAGCACAGCATACTAGAACATTCAATCTTCAAATCTTCTGCTATTGCCTTAAACTTGGCAAGCCTTTGAGGGGAACCCCTCACATATCGTACAATGTTGTGGACTCGGGTTATGGAATCATGAACCTCTTTTAATCCCTCAACAACTATGAGGTTAATGATATGAGTACAGCATCTAACGTGAATAAACTCGTGGGCCCGAATGACATCATCTCTCACCGTCGTGTTCCGCTTAAACCAATCAATTGGTGTTTCATTCGCACTGGCATTGTCAACTGTAATACACAGCACTTTTCGAATTCCCCAGTCCTTTAAACAATCATCCATCTTCGCCCCAATGGATGCACCTTTATGATCCACAATTTCTTTAAAACCAATAATTTTTTTATGCAAAATCCACTCACTGTCAATGTAGTGTGTCGTGATACACATGTAGCAGACGTTCTGTATGGAAGTCCATGTGTCAGTCGTAAAAGACACTCTTTGGCCAGTGGTAATAAACATCTTCCTCATCTCCTCCTTGTCCTTCGCATGCCTCTTCATACAATCTCGCATCACTGTATACCGTGATGGAATGGAAAATCGTGGCTCAACAAAATTTAGAAACTTTCGAAAGCCTCTTTTCTCGACTGTGGTAAATGGCATCTCATCAGTAATTATCATCTCTGCAAGCATGTCCCTCAACATCTTCTCACTGTATTGAGGGATGACCAATTTCTTAGTCTGTGTACCATCAGTGGCTGTAGAAGTTTGGTAACTGAGATTGGTCTGATCAGTGGCTTGCAATCCCTTCGCTATCTTATATCGTTGGCAACCATTTAGATGTGCTATCAACACACTGG